>NC_092808.1:76596574-76896931 GCF_040954645.1 Diabrotica undecimpunctata
CGGTGTTTGCAGGCAAAAGTCCTCCCGAGGGTTCAGATGGCGAGGATTAGCTTTTTTTTTTTTTTGGTAAATCTTACACACGTGTTGATCTGGCCAGTTTTTTCTCGATTTTAGTCATAAAATGGGCTTGTATTCGTGGAGTACATGTTGCGAATCTAGATTTTGTTTCTTTCGTTCCTAAGCTAGATATCTTCAAATATTAGGTGTCTTGGTAGCTACGATATTGTGGAGCTTATGTATGGATGTGAGTCTTAATATCCGCTGAATTTGGATGACTAATTTATAGCTAAATCTACGTGTTAAGTATGTGTTGGTGTCATTCATACTGGCAAGGTATATTCGGCAGCAGAAGCATAGAATGCAAGCGTTTACGTTTTAATGGTGGAAGGATGTGCTTCTCATTTTTAGCTGACAAGTTTGCGGAGAATAATACTTCTAGTCCTCAGTGTGCCTTTTAGTTTTAAACAAAGTTCTGTGAATGACTAAGTGTAATACAAACTATCTTTAAGATATTTATAGCAAGTCCAGAGTATAAGGATTTCATGACACTATTGGATGTTCAGATTTGTGAAAACGTCTGTGTTGGGGACATTAAAGTAGCACACCTGAGTTTTTCCGGGGTTTGGCTTAAAAATGATTTATAGTCTATTTTTATTGTGTTTAAGGCATGGTTTAGATTTTTCTCCACTTCAGCAATAAAAGTTTTTGGTTGTGCAATAATAGATGTATCGTATACATAATAAGTCCTAGTATTTACTGGTATGGGCTGATGGTTTGTGTACATGTTATACAGTGTAGGTGCCATTACGCTACCCCAAAGAAGACCGTTCTTCTGCGTTCTCCATCTGCTATTCTTACCATTGAGAAATACCAAAAATCTTCTGTTGTGTAGGCATACGCTAGTAAAACAAGTAAGTTTATTACCTAAGGAGATATCATATAGATTTTAAAAAAATGCCCTCTTATTTAAGGTGTCGTAAGCTGCAAATTGCTACTTAGATTGACAAATACCACTCCTCATAACTGATATCTTTCGTACCCATCTTTGCTGTGTTGGGCAAGATTTAGTATTTGTGACGTACATGATCTTCCCTGTCTGTAGCAACTTTTGTCTTTTAATTTGAGTTTTTCTTCTGTTTTACTTCTTGAGGAGTATTTTGTTAAGCAAAATAAATATATTGACCGATAGCATTTGTGGTCGTTGGAATTTTTGCCAGGTTTAAGCAAGGCAACAACTTTGTCTTTGCTTTGTTTGTTTGCAGACTTTGGATATCAGTAACTGTTGTATTTTTGGTCCAAATTTTATAATAAGCTTTGTGCTCAGATCTTCAGTCAGTGCCGTATTATTCTATATTATATACGTAGATAGTGGATCCAAGCTCAACATCGTTAAAAGGTTCCTTCAGCTGACTGGTTTTGTCCTCTCTCATTTTAAGTTTTGTTTGGTTCTTTGCCAGCAGAGATAGCACTTTCACATTTATTATGTGATTTTCAGCGATCAGCTTAATAACAAATACACTATTTTTTGCCTTCTATGTATTTTCTGCACTAGAAATACGTCACATTTGTGCTAAGCGCATATGTCTGATAAGGTTAAGTAAAGTAAAGTGTCTTTATCTCTAAATATGCCATTAATATTTATAGACATAATTAGAATAATTGATCCTAAAAAGGACCGATTTGACAAAAATCATATTGAACGGATGATTCTGATTAGCAGATTAATTAATTATTTATTACCCAGGGTACAACTGATTACGGTGGTCTTATTTGTACTCAAATTTTTGTAAAGGCTTCTCTTTTAAACCCCATAAGAAATGGCTAATTAACTTTTCATTAAAAATAATTTTACATACTCGACGATATTTCGAATCAGATTTGTATAGTAATAACAACTATAGTTAATATGGAGTCTCTACGTGAAAAGTAAATGAGTTTGTAATATTGGTCACAACTCATATATGAATGATAAGGATATAAACGGTTAAAATAAGTGCACAGAATTTTAACTAAATATATCGGCGCCATTGTTCGGGAGATGGATTTATCCCAGAGATTAAAGGTTACATGTATATTCCAGGTTCTATTTACGTATTTGCATTACTAAAAAAGTATATTTAAAATAAAGGCCTTAAGATATCTTTAGATTCTATGGAAATTAGAATCTATGGAAATTAGCAAATTAAAAAATACAGACTTAATTCTGAATGACCAAATTGAGACAAACAGTTGTCTCAAGTATTGTTTATATTGTAAAGGTCATCGTCATAGTATAGTCAGAACGCACCAAGGTTCTATTGGCTTTTCTGCTTTTTGTCTCCTCATTCCTATTGAAAACTTAGCCACGTAAATAACGTTTTAAAAATATATGTCAATATTTCTGAAAGGCCTTTCCTAAGATAACTTTTATTAAGCCTAGTTCGTTTGACTATATGTAATGAATTTGATAGTTCCCAACAGATAAGTATTGATTGTAGGTTGGATAGCAGTTGGTAATACAGGTATGTGTTGATAAATATGATGGGTCGGTAGGTAGGCCCATTATTCCTAAATCTGACCATATGTTACCTCCCCTGTTGATTCGTGGACGTCCTAAGGGCATTTTTTCTCTCGGGGCATTCTCCCAGTTTAACTTGGCAATGCAGTTATTAGAAAGCCTTTGGATATAGCCAGCGTAACTTTGGCGTTGAGATTTAGTCTCTTGTATAACGTTGCTATCTTTATATATCTGTTAGACCTTGGCATTAGTTTCAGTTCGGTATTGGTTAGTATTCGGACCTTTGTAAGTTGGAAAATAATTCTGATAACTTTTCTAGTAATCCTGATCTAATTAATACCAAAGTTTTACTTACATTGTTTTGTCAGCGTTCTCGTCACATTTTCAGTCAATAACACTGGTTTAATCACTGTTTTATATATCCTGATTTTAGGGATTTGTATTAGACTTCTGGATTTAAAAGTGTTATGTGGATTATATTTACATCAGTTAGCTACCTGAATATTCCATTTTATTTCTTATGTGACAGCGTTATCTACGATACCTAAAACGCTGCAATCTTTCAAAATTATATGGGTTTATTGTTACGTTATGCCCTACTCTACGTCCTCTCTCTTGTATGTTAAAGAAAATTTATTTAGTTTTCTCATTACTTACTATCAGACCATTTTTTACTGCTAATAGCATTATTTTATAGCATTCTAATATTTAATCTATGGATTAAATCGGGATAGTAAATAGATATTTTTCACTTTCTCGGAGAAATAATATTCTAACATACAAAATCCTATTAAATTGCCAAAACCTTTCTTGCATATTATATTTACTTATGAGGAACAGCAGCAATATCAGTACCATAATAAGGCGTATAGTCCTGGACTGACTTGACAAGCAATTGTTCTGTGACAAAAATCTGAATACTGCGCTGAGACTGAGGTTTGTTGAATGTTACGTCTGGTCTCAACTATTGTACGGAGTAGAAATATGGACGGTAAAAGCGCAAATAGTTAAGAAGCTTCAAGCCTTTGAATTTTGGATATACCGGAGAATGTTGAGAATTCCATGGACTGCCAGGGTCACCAATGAGGAAGTGCTGAGAAGGATGGGTCGAGACAAAAAATTGTTGAGAACAATAAAAGTACGCAGAACTGCATACCAGGGACACATACTAAGGAATATAAAGTCTTCTGCAGGCCATCATGCAGGGTAGAGTCGATGGAAGAAGGGAATAGGTAGAAAGAGGAAGTCATGGCCGCGAAATATTCGTGACTGGACAAACATGACTGTAGACGAATTATTTCACGTTGCAAAAGACAGAGATACTTTTAGAAATGTGGTCGCCAACCTCCGTTAATGGGGACGGCATAGGAAGAAGAAGAATGATACGCTAAACAAAAAAAAAACAGAGATGAAGATAGGCGCCAAGAAACTCTGTGTTATAAAACAGTTGAATAAAATTCTCGATTCAAATATTCAAAAATTTAATAAACAGCATACTAGAATAGAACTAACGGTTATTTAAAATGCAATCCATTAATGACTCAAGGTACAAAGCAGTCCTAGCATCTGCTAATGATATTGATCTTATAAGAGACTCTCTCCCGTCCGCATACGACATCTCAAACAAAGTGAAGAGAGCACGAAAAATGTTTCACTTAAAATCAACAAAATAAAAACCATATACAACCAAATCAACAGAAGAAAGCAATTCAATACATCTAGATAAAACATTAAAGTCAAAAACTATAATTTCGAAAGTATGGAACACTTTAAATATCTTAGATTAATAATCACGGTTAATAATAATGTCACTAAAGAAATACAAAGCATAATTCACTTCAGACCTATTTTAATACATGAATGTTTTTTAAAACAATAAGACCGAACATATTATACTATGTAATAATTGTAATAGATATGTTGGCTAGAATCAAATTACCATAAAGTCGCCGAAATATTTTATCTGAGTAATGACTCACTACTGATTGCTACGTACGTTATACGATACATTTATAGTTAAAAGCGAAATTATTAGGTGTTATGCCTCCTTATTATTTTAGTATTTGTTACAAGTGTATCCATGTATAATATATGTGTATCTAAAGTATCATAGTAAGATATTGAATTTACTACATTTAAAAATCGAAATATTGAAATTAGACAGTAAAAAATTATAATTTTAAGATTGATTTATAAATTATTATAATTTAAATTTTACTACTTTATGAAACAAATATTGTACATCAAAAAACGTAGCAATCGAATCATCGAAACGTACATTTATATAATAAATTTTTCAGTGTCAATGCACTAAAAAAAATACTAATAAATAAAAATGGACACTTGCCTTTTCCAAGCTTATAACAGACATTAAATTAAGTTTAAAAATAATTAAAGCAAGCAATATAAACTATCAACATAAAATATTTAACTACATTAACCAAGTATTTGTGAAATTTCGGGATGACTAAATTGATTGATATTTAAATAAATTTCAAGTTCCAAAACGTACCTGCTGTAAAATTTAAAAATCTACGACTAATCAAATTATTGGCAACATCGGAGGAGTTTAGTTGTGTACGCAAAGAAATGTATACGGATCCCAAAAGTGTTTCAACCTATTTCGGAGTCCACTTAATCCGACGTGTTGGTCGGAGTCCACATAAAGCGCTACCCAGATAATAATATACACGGTGTATATTCGCCTGGAGTTAGTATAATACCGTTTTAGTACGGGGCCCACATTAACCGCTAGATCTATATATATATATATATATATATATATATATATATATATATATATATATATATATATATATATATATATATATATATATATCTACGGCATAAAGTGGAATCCGCCCATGTTAAAATTCAGGTTCAAGTGAGCTCCGTGGTCAAGTGGACACCAATATACGGAGCTCACTTGACCATTCCATAATATTGGCTCTGTCGATTCGTTAACATGTATAGTTTAATAATTTTTAAATATTTTGTGGAGCCCTTAAGTACCCCTGTATCATGAATGTATATTGCTTAGTTCACGTGTATATCTACCAAAATAGATTTTGGAGAAATGTCCTTTAATTTAAGGTGTCGTAAGCAGAATTTAGATTGACAAATACCACTCCTCTTGTCTGATATTTTTCATATCCGTCTTCGCTGTGTTGGGCAAGATTTAGTATGTGTGACGAACACCTACCCTGTCATATATAGCCACTTTTATCTTTAAATTTAAGTTTTTCTTCTATTATCGGTTTATATTAAGAATCATATGCAAGTATTTTGTATAGCTGAAAAAATAAGTAGATATATTGGCCGATAGCTTTTGTGGTCGTTGGGGTTTTTGTCAGGTTTAAGCAAGGCAACAACTTTGTCTTTGCTTTGCTTTTCTACAGACTTTGGATATTAGCCATTGTTGTATTTTTTTGTCCAAATTTTATAATTAGTTTTGTGTTTAGATCTTTAGTCAGGAGCGGTAATATTGTCCATAATATACGTGGATAGTGGATCCAAACTCAATTTCGTTGCAAGGTTTCCTCAGCTGACTGGTTTTGTCCTCTCTCATTTTAAGTTTTTCTTTGCTTTTTTGCCGGCATTTATTATGTTTATTTCGTTATTTCCAGCGATCAGCTTAATACCAAATACCCTACATATGGCCCTCTATTTGCTTCCTGCAGTAGAAATACGTCACATTTGTGTTAAGCGCATATGTCTGATAAGCTTAAGTAAAGTAGAGTGTCTTTATCTGTAGATATGTCCTTAATATTTATAGACATAATTAGAATAGTTGGTCCTAAAAAGGACCGATTTGACAAAAATAATATTGAACGGGTGATTGAAGAATTAACCGATTAAATAATTATTCATTACCCAGTGTACGTTTGATTACGGTGGTCTTATTGTTACTTCAAATTTCGTGAAGGTTTCTACTTTGAACTCCATAAAATGACTAATTTTTTACTTTTCAATAAAAATTTAAATTTTACATTCTGTTACTTTTAGACGATATTTCGAGTCAGATTTGTTTAGTAATAACTGTACTTAATATATAGTCTCTTTGTGAAAAGTAAATGAGCTTGTAATATCGGTTTACAACTCATATATGGATAATAAGGAAATAAATAGGTTAAAATGTGACAACAAATTGCTATGTAACAGTACGAGACAATATTCATATGCTGTGGCAAAATCATCATATTTGGGTAAGATTGATTTTTATGTGGCAATCAGCTGTAAAAGTCATTGACTTTTTGCCTGTCGTATCATATTTTAGCATATCATATTTTGAGTGAGCGTATTACTCAGGCATTATTCAGGCGTATTACCCAAAGAGTGGTTAACATCTATTTTTATTTGTCTCCCTAAAAAGAAAAACGCAAGAGAATGCAGCGATTACCGCACCATTAGCTTAATGTCTCATACGCTAAAAATACTACTTAAAGTCATCCATAACCGAATATATCACAAACTGGACATAGACGTTAATAATACACAATTTGGTTTTCGCAAAGGCCTAGGAACACGTGAAGCTCTTTTTTCACTTAATATACTAATACAAAGATGCCTGGACGTCAATCAAGATATATACGCATGTTTTATTGACTATAATAAAGCATTCGATCAAGTACGACATATACATTTAATGAATGTCCTGAAATCAAAGAAGATTGACTACAACGACCTCAGGATCATATCAAATTTATACTATAAACAGCGAGCAAAAGTACGTGTTGACGAACAGCTGTGAGAAGAAATTGAAATTAGATGTGGAGTAAGATAGGGATGCGTATTGTCGCCAATTCTTTTCAATGGCTACTCCGAAGAGGTCCTGAAAAAAGCTCTTGAGGGTGAAACAGCTGGAATAAAGGTAAATGGAGTTCCCATTAACAACATTAGATATGCGGACGACACTGTGATCTTAGCCGAAAACATTGAAGATCTTCAGAGACTGGTGACCAGAATAGCAGAGTATGGAAAAGAGTATGGTCTAAAAATGAATGTCAAGAAGACGAAATTTATGAGAATATCGAAAACTCAAAGAAATAACGAGAATCTTCTAATAAACGAAACCAACGTCGAACAAGTGGACAAATATGCTTACCTGGGAACAATGATTAACTCCACAAATGATTACAATCAGGAGATAAAAATAAGAATAGAAAAGGCTAGAGCAAATTTCAACAAAATGAGAAGAGTTCTATGTACCAGGGATTTAAAACTGGAACTAAGAGTTAGGTTGGCGAGGTGCTATGTTTTTTCGACTTTATTTTATGGAATGGAATCTTGGACCTTGAATGCGACAGCAATGAAAAAACTGGAATCATTTGAGCTGTGGGTGTACAGAAGAATTCTGAAAATATCATGGACAGAATACGTCACAAACAAAGAGGTTCTGGGAAGGATGAACAAAGAAATGGAAATTTTAAATTCAATAAAAATAAGAAAATTAGAATATCTCGGACATATTACACGTGGAGAGAAATACACCTTGCTCCAACTGATTATGCAGGGAAAGATCCAAGAAAAGAGAAGCATAGGGAGGCCTAGAATGTCATGGCTGCGCAACCTGAGAGAGTGGTACGGATGTACATCAAATGAACTTTTCAAAACAGCCGTCTCAAAAGTCCGAATAGCTATGATGATTGCCGACCTCCGCCGCGGAGATGGCACTTGAAGAAGAAGAAGATTTTGAGTGAAATTGATCCTAAATTCGTCTAATAACATTAAGTTTTTAAAACAGCTGTGTTTTTATGCTCATTCGTTCACCTTTTGTAAAGCAGTCTGTGTAAATATAAGGGATTTATATAATCTTTTCATTTCGTAACCTTTTCGTTTCATAATTATAGTTATATTGCTTTTATTTTCTATGGTAATACATATACATACTCTCCCTAAAAGGGAGAAAACTGCGAGTTATAAATTGAACATAAACATTATTCTCTCTTTCTCCCTATATGTTATATAAAGATCATCGTCATCGTATAGTCAAAGTCAGACAGCAACAAGATTCTATTGCCTTTTCTTCTTTTTGTCTCCTTATTCCTATTGAAAATACAGCCACGTAAATGACGTTTTTAAAATTTATGTCAATATTTCTGAAGTGCCTTTCCTATGATAATTTTTTTAAACCTAGTTCGTTTGATTACATGTAATTGATTTGATAGTCCACAACAGATAAGTATTGATTGTAGGTAGGATAGCAGGTGTTGATAAATATGATGGGTCGGCAGATAGTCTCATTATTCCTAAATCTGACCATATGTTACCTCCCCCTTCATTTCTGGAAGTGCATTTTTTCTCTTGGAGCATCCTCCAAATTTAACTTGGCAATGCAGTTATTATAGAGTCTTTGGATAAAACCAGCGCAACTTTAGCATTGCGATCTAGCAATCCTGGTCTAATTAATACTTTCCCGTCACGTATCCACACATTAGCACTGGTTTGATCACTATTTTATTTATCCTGATTTTAGAGATTCGAATTAGACTTCTGGATTTAAAAGAGGGTTATATATACATATACATCAGTTAGCTACCTGGATATTACCTTTTATTTTTTATGTAACAACATTACCTACGATATCTAAGACGCTGCAATCTTTCAAAATTATATGGCTTTATTGTTCCGTTATGCCCTACTCTAGATCCTTCCTTTTGTATGTTAAAGAACATTTTATTTGATTTTCTCATTAGTGACTATTAGACCGCTTTTTTTTGCTGCTACTAGCATTATTTTATAGCATATTATTATTTAATTTATGGATTAAATCCGTATAGCAAATAGATATTTTTCACTTTCTCGGAGAAATAATATTCTAACCCACAAAATGCTATTAAATTGTCAAAAACTTCCTTGCATATTCTATTCACTTATGAGGAGCAGCAGCAATATCAGTACCATAATAAGGCGTATAGTTCTGGACTGGCTATTTTTTGGATAATGAGAAGCATGAGTGTAGCAGTTTTAATGTTTTCGGGACTGCTACCTGGTATCGGGGAGCAGAATTATCATTACCGAGTTAATGCATATAGGAATTGTTGCTTGAACTTTATTATTATTAAACAACACTATATTTCCTAGTAAAATAATCATGAATTTGCAGTAAGAAAAATTTTTGAACGTTGGTTATCCACTGGGTTCACTATGTCGATATCCAGCAAAATCCTTGTAATAATGATACGGGAAACCAAAGATGAAAGTATGCTCCAAGAAACTCTGTGTTACAAAACAGTCGAATAAAATACAGATTCTCGATTCAAATAGTCAAAAAATAATGAACAGCTTACTAAAATAGAAATAACGCCTATTTAAAATGTAATCCATTAACGGCCCAAGGGACAAAACTCTAATAAGAAACTCTCCCGTCCGCAAACAACATCTTCAACAAAGTGAAGAGAGCACGAAAAATGTTTCACTTAAAATCATCGAAATGAAAACCAAATACAAGCGAATCAACAGAAGAGACCAATTCAATAAATCTAGATAAAATATTAAACAACTACAATTTAGAAACTATGGAACACTTAAAATATCTTAGATAAATAATCGTGGTAAATAATAATGCCACTAAAGAATCAGAGAGCATAATTCAAACTTTAGACCTATTTTAATATCTGGATGCGAATCATGGACAAAATTGGGAAGAATTACGAATATATAAAAGAAAATAATAAGAAAAATGTTTTAACCTCATTATGATATCGCTTACCAATCCGTATAAAATAAGAACATATACTGAATAAAGAAAGCTCTTATAACGATATTGTTCAGGAAAATAAATCGCTTAAGGTAGATCGGACACATGCATAGACGTCAAACGAGAGACATAGGGAGACCTTACTTAAATTTAACAAATGAGACTGGGATTAAATTCTCTGGTAATATAAAAAATCTGCATCATAGAGTATGCATAAATAGTTTAAAGCATAAATTAAGATTAGTGAATAATATTAATGATATTAAAGATTATATTAGAATGACATTAAATGACAATGCAGCAACTTGGTTTGCTAGTATTGAAAATGCTAGCCAAATTTAGAGAAATTCTATATTTTGGAAAGTATAATCACAATTTAAGATGAAATATGGTAGATTATGCATTAAAACTGATAACGGTTGCAAAATATTTAGAACCACCACTTAAAGAGGATGAAACAGTCTTAAATGTATCTAGACATTTTGATGCTGATGATGTGCAAACAGTAACTGTACAAAATATTCAAACAATAGAAAGTTTTATTAATTTTATTTAAAGAATACAAAGAGGTAATATGACAAGTAATAATGACAACAATGATATTAGAATGAATAATAGTAATAACAGAAAAAAACAAAAATTACTTTCAATATAATAAGAATAATTATCAACAATATAGACAATCATATAGTAATTATAGATATGGTAATAATTTACAAAATTTTAATAATAATAACAGTAACCAAAATAGACAGAATCTTAATAACAATACTAGTTATAATAGACAAAATTTTAATAACAATACTAATTATAATAGACAAGATTTTAACAATAGAAGAAATACAGAGCGACCTAACTATATCAGACAGGTAAATTGTGAACGAAGAAATAGAAGCTGCGAAGATAGTGAACGAAATAGTACAACGCAAGAAAATATGAGTAGAAGTCGTAGTAGGGAAAGACATAGGACATCAGATCCAAGTGGCCAGATACAATCTGACAATTCTAATAATCAAAATTTTGTTCAGTAAACTTTCTGAATTACAAGTTAGGCCATTGCTATTATGAAAAACCTTCTGAATTTATTTCTTTAGATGAAGATAAAATTATTGAATCTATTAATTTAATTTATATAAATGATTTGGCCAAAAATAAAATGATTAAAATTATAATAGATACTGGTTCAGAAAGTACGTTAGTCTCGGAGAATTTTATTTTTAATACATTAAAACTATCAGATATAATAAAGATTCAAAAAATTAAAATTGTTGGTGCAAATGATAAGAAGTTGGGTGAAATTGATAAACTAGCCAATTTTAAAATTAATATTCTTAATAAAGAAATTAATATGCAAGGATTTATTGTCAAGGATTTATGTGTTGATATATTAATGGGAAATAATGAATTGAAAAAGAAGAAAGTAAAGATAGATTTTAAAGAAAAAATGGTAACTTTGGAAGGGCAAATAATTAAATTTATGCAGAAAGATGAGGCGGAAGAAGGAATAAGAGTTGATAGGATATTATTAAAAGAAAATAATGATGTTTATGAAGAAGAAATGTATTTTGATGATAGGGAAATGTCCCAAAAGGATGTAAAGAATAATTGTAGTGAATATTTAAGGAATGGAAATTTTAAGCAGATGGGTGCCTACGAGGTGGAGTGCGTAAAATTGGAAGCAAGGAATAATGAGTACATAATGAAGAATAATTTTATTTGTAAAGAAGAAGATATGACAAAAGTTTTAAATTGCCCTGAAGATTATAAATCAATAGTCGTTTCCATATTGTAGCAACACAAGGGACTTGTCAATAAAGAAAATAGAATTGCACAAAATTATATCCATAGTATAAAAGTTAAAGAAGAAAAAGATTTTAAAACAAAATCATACCCAATACCATATAAATACAGAGAAGAAGTAAACAGAACGATTAATAATATGTTAGAAGATGGAATCATTGAGAAGGCAGATACACGTTTTATAAACCCTATAATAGTAGTACGTAAAAGATCAGGTGAAATCAGGTTATGTTTGAATGCAAGGAATATTAACAAGATCACTGAAAAGCAATTTGAAGCACCAATGAGTATAGATGGAATACTAGGAAGAATTACAGGAATGTAATTTTTCACTAAAATCGATTTACAATATAGCTTTTGGTTAATACCTCTAGAAAGAAAAAGTAGACAGTATACAGGATTTCAGATAGATGGAGTAGTATATCAATTCAAAGAAGTATCATTTGGACTTCAATCATCTTGTAGTGCTCTATGTAGATGTCTTCATGATATTCTGAATCAATATGAACATTTTGTAATTCACTACATTGATGATATATTAATTTTTTCTAAAACGGCTGAAGATCATGAGAAACACCTAAAAATTATAATCAACAGATTAGACAATGTTGGACTAAAAATAAATCAAGAAAAATGTACATTTTTTCAAAAAGAAGTAATATATCTATGTTATAAACTTAACACTAAGGGAATCGAAATGGCTCCAGAACGGACACAGGTCATTCAGGAATATAAAACACCACACAATTTAAAAACTTTAAGAGGATTTATTGAAATAATTAATTATTAGAAAAGGATGATACCAGATCTAAGTAGAAAAGAAATTCCATTACTTGAACTGCTGAGGAAAGGTGTAAAATGGAAATGGGATCGGAGAAGAGAACTAGCATTCCAAGAAATCAAAAAAATTTTTCTGTCAAATTTAAAAATATACCATATTGAATACACAAAACCATTTATATTAAGAACAGATGAATCAATAGAGAGATTTTCAGGAGTATTATTACAAATACATGATGGGGTCGAATACCCAATACAATTCATTTCAAGAATTACAAAGCCACATGAAAAGGGTTACTCAGTTTCAGAATTAGAACTAGCAAGTATACTGTGGACATACACTGTGTCACAAAATTAGGATTTTATTTGTTGGGCAATGAATTTACCATAGAAACAGATCACCAAGCTTTAACATCTATATTAAATAACAAATATGGAAACAGTAGAATACATCGGTGGAGTCTAATACTTAGTGAATACTGCTTTGAAATCAAATACATTTCTGGAAAATCCAACATAGTGGCAGATGCTTTATCAAGGTTAGAAAATACACCACAAAAAGGGCAGCGAACAATAAAAATTGGATTAAATCAGTTAGTAGAAAGCACTGGACTATATTCTAAAGAAGAAATTATAAGAGATCAGATCAATTTGAGTGAAAAACAAAAAGTCCTTAAGAAAGATTGAGTGTATTATAAAAATCATAATTTGGGGTTAGATACAGAATTGATTCTATAAATGTTTTTCTAAAAATAATATGAAAAGTGTAAAACTTACCATATTGATGAAAGCATTTTGAACGGAAAAATTAACCTAGATATAAATAAACAGACCACAATAATAGACGATTAGGTTATATTTTTATTTTCTGATATAGCCTCCATTGCTCTATTTGACATGACAGTTTGATATAGACAGCGAACAGGGATGTATTTAATAGAACACATTTTAAATAAAAAAATTGTATTATTTAATTTATTATATTTACTAAGGTATGTGGATAAGAAAATTAATATTTAAAAAAATAATAAATGAATTATTTATTTTAAAATTAATTTTGGGGTATTGAAATGATATTGACATAGGAGAAAGAAAGATGGTGTTTAAAGAAAATAATTTATAAGTTATATACTAGATAATATTAGATATAAAAAGTATTTGGTTATTTTAATAAGTTATATACTAGAGAATTTTATAAAAATTATTTATATGAGGGTATTCTTAAGAAATTAGCATATAATAAGTGTAAAAAGTTTTATTTTAATAATTATAATATTGTAAATATATTTAAGTGAGCCATGTAAATAGGCAACCAAATATACCTACTCGGAATAAGTGACAGTTACAGAAATTAATAATTGCGAATGTACAATAGGGTTATATGTTAGTTTAACATGTTTAGTTTATATATAGTTACTGATTTAAGTTTATATTCTGATCTGAAAAGCCTAAATGTAGATAAAATTCTCGATAGAAAAGTAAAGAATTCTCTAGATCACAGAAGATGGCCTGTTTGCGAAATGGACTATTCCAGAAAATTCAGATATGTAGGAAATAGAGCAAATCGAATATGATTTCTTGCCAGATGGTTCTGGAACATTGAAAAGGTATAAATACTCGGTGATTTGGATTCAAAGGCGAGTCCAGTTAGTAAGAAAGTTAGTTAGAGTTAGTAAGAAAGTTAGTTACAGTAAGTTTCAAGATAGTCAGTCAGAAGGTACAGATGTTCAATATAGTGAGTTAAATAAAGATTAAGAAACAGTATAAAGAAAATATTATTGAAGATTAAAAATTATGTTATGTATAAATGGTGATTGGATAATGGAAGAAGTATTAATTGAAAATTAAAATTATATAATATATTTGGTGATTGGATATTGGTATATTGAAAAGAAGAATAAATATAAATGCTATTAAGAAGAAAAATATTTTAAATTGGTGGAAGCTGATAATAGGAAAAAGGAATTTCACAAAAACAAGGATAACCGGATAACCGATAGAGGGCACTATAGTTGACGATATTGAGAGAAAACAGCTCATATGGTATGGGCATGTGAGCCGAATGGGGGACGAAAGATTGCCTAAAAAAACGATGATGTGGCAACCCCCAGAGAAGAGGAAACGAGGAAAACCACCACAGAGCTGGGACCTGGGAGTTAGGCAAGCGATTAGCGCTCGAAATCTGGACGAAGACCTAACTTAAGACAGAATACAGTGGCGTTTCGAAGTCGGACAACGTCGTAAGACATTATAAAAAACCGAATATATATACAAGGATAACCGAGGCTGAGAACGAAGACATTGAGTGGTGATTAAAATCTATATAGTGGAAAACAATTCATTTAGGCATTCAGTGAGAGAAAGGTACAAAATTTTGTTAATATAATTTAGTGAGTGTCATAATTATTTCAATTTTAAAAAAAGTTTGTTTAAATTTTACATTGTCTATATAATTTAATTAGTTTCATAAGAATTTCAATTTAAAGATAGTTTATTTGAAATTTTGCTTTGGTTATGTTAGATATATATGTGTGTTTCATAATAGATACAATAAAGGTAATTCCAAAAAGTGCTTACAAACTACTTCTTTGAGAACCGCGATAAAAACCCTATATATATATCTATATTATTAAAAAACACTCATTACTCATCATTCACAAATAATACATCATCACAGTATATATATACATATTATATATATATATATATATATATATATATATATATATATATATATATATATATATATATATATACATATATATATATATATACGGCATAAAGTAGACTCCGCTCATGTTAAAATTAAGGTTCTACTGAGCTCCTTGGTGAAGTGGACACCGATTTACGGAGCTCACTTGACCATTCCATAATATTGGCTCTGTCGATTCGTTAAGATGTATAGATTCATAATTTTTAAAAAATTTGTAGAGTCCATAAGTACCCCTGTATCATATCGCTTAGTTCACGTGTATATATTATAGGGGTCGTTCAGATCTTTTTCACTGTATATTGGAACCTAAGTATATTGATTTAAGTAAGCTCTGGTAGTTTGGCAACTATGCGATTAAGCCGTATATTTTCAGCGTATATTCTAAACGGTTCATACGGACTCCTTAGTCCTTATTTTTATTATCATTCATACGTATTACAGTATGTAATAGATATGTATACTACCAAATACCTGTTTTTGGTAGGTACGTGCTTTTCTAAAAATAGCTTTATAGATACAAAAGTATTTCGTTACCAAGTTGGATGTTTTTTTCATATGCAGAAGTTTCCTAATGCATTTTGTTAACGGTAGTATGTCTTTATACGTTATATTTAAGAATCCGATTAATATGAACTTGTTTTATTTCATCCACTTAATTTAATATTTAATCCTTATAAGCAATAGTTTACTGACTGTATTTTACATGTTCAGTTTAAATAATTAAACCTTGTCCCTTCAGAAAAGAGAAATTTAAATGGCATATCAACTAAGAAGGTGAAAAGAATGTTCTACCACCCCACATTCACACAAGTTAACCGGTGTTTGCAGGCAAGAGTCCTCTCGAGGGTTCAGATGGGAAAGAAGAGCTTATTTTTTTGGTAAATCTTGCACATGTGTTGATCTGGCCAGTTTTTACTCGATTTTAGTCATAAAATGGGCTTGTATTCGTGGAGTACATGTTGCAAATCTAGATTTTGTTTCTTTATTTCTTTAGCTACTTATCTTCGGATATTAGGTGTCTTGGTAGCTACGATATTGTAGAGCTTATGTATGGATGTGAGTCTTAATATCCGCTGAATTTGGATGACTAATTTATAGCTAAATCTACGTGTTAAGTATGTGTTGGTGTCATTCATACTGGCAAGGTATATTCGGCAGCAGAAGCATAGAATGCAAGCGTTAACGTTTTAAGGGTGGAAGAATGTGCTTCTCATTTTTAGCTGACAAGTTTGCGGAGAATATTATTTCTAGTCCTCAGTGTTCCTTTTAGTTTTAAACAAAGTTCTGTGAATGACTAAGTGTAATACAAACTATCTTCAAGGTATTTATAGCAAGTCCAGAGTATAAGGATTTCTTGACACTATTGGATGTTCAGATTGGTGAAAACGTCTCTGTTGGGGATATTAAAGTAGCACACCTGAGTTTTTTCGGGGTTTGGCTTAAAATTGATTTATAGTCTATTTTTATTGTGTTTAACGCATGATTTAGATTTTTCTCCACTTCAGCAATAAAAGTTTTTGGTTGTGCAATAATAGATGTATCGTATACATAATAAGTCCGTATTTACTGGTATGGGTTGATGGTTTGTGTACATGTTATACAGTGTAGGTGCCATTACGCTACCCCAAACTCCAACGTTCTCCATCTGCTATTCTTACCATTGAGAAATACCAAAAATATTCTGTTGTGTAGGCATACGTTAGTAAAACAAGTAAGTTTATTACCTAAGGAGATATCATATAGATTTTGAAAAAGTGCCCTCTTATTTAAGGTGTCGTAAGCTGCAAATTACTGCTTAGATTGACAAATACCACTCCTTATACCTGATATCTTTCGTACCCATCTTTGCTGTGTTGGGCAAGATTTAGTATTTGTGACGTACATGATCTTCCCTATCTATAGCAACTTCTGTCTTTTAATTTGAGTTTTTCTTCTGTTTTACCTCTTGAGAAGTATTTTGTAAAGCTGACAAAATAAATATATTGACCGATAGCTTTTGCAGTCGTTGGAGTTTTTGCCAGGTTTAAGCAAGGCAACAACTTTGTCTTTGCTTTGTTTGTCTGCAGACTTTGGATATCAGTAGTTGTTGTATTTTTGGTCCAAATTTTATAATAAACTTTATGATTAGAGCTTCAGTCAGTACCGTACTATTCTTTATTATATACGTAGATAGTGGATCCAAGCTCAACATCGTTAAAAGGTTCCTTCAGCTGACTGGTTTTGTCCTCTCTCATTTTAAGTTTTTCTTTGCTTCTTTGCCGGCAGAGATAACACTTTCACATTTATTATGTGATTTTCAGCGATCAGCTTAATACCATATACCCTAGGTTTTGCCCTCTATGTATTTTCTGTACTAGAAATACGTCACGTTTGTGCTAAGCGAATATTTCTGATAAGGTTAAGTAAAGTAAAGTGTCTTTATCTCTAGATATGCCCTTAATATTTATAGACATAATTAGAATAATTGATCCTATAAAGGACCGATTTGACAAAAATCATATTGAACGGGTGATTCTGATTAGCCTATTAATTAATTATTCATTACCCACGGTACGACTGATTACGGTGGTCTTATTTGTACTCAAATTTTCGTAAAGGCTTCTCTTTTGAATCCCATAAGAAATGGCTAATAACTTTTCATTAAAAATAATTTTACATACTGTTACTTTTCGACGATATTTCGAATCAGATTTGTATAGTTATAACTATAGTTAATATGGAGCCTCTTTGTGAAAAGTAAATGAATTTGTAATATCGGTTACAACTCATATATAAATGATAAGGATATAAACGGTTAAAATAAGTGCACAGAATTTTAACTAAATATATCGGCGCCATTGTTCCCGCCGATCGATTTATCCCAGAGATTAAAGGTTACATGTATATTCCAGGTTCTTTTTACGTATTTTCGTTACTAAAAAAGTATATTTAAAATAAAGGCCTTAAGATATCTTTAGATTCTATGGAAATTAGAATCTATGAAAATTAGCCAATTTAAAAAATACAGACATAATTCCGAATGACCAACTTGAGACAAACAGTTGTCTCAAGTATTCTATATATTTTAAAGGTCATCGTCATAGTATAGTCAGAACGCAACAAAGTTCTATTGGCTTTTCTGCTTTTTGTCTCCTTATTTCTATTGAAAACTTAGCCACGTAAATAAAGTTTTAAAAATATATGTTAATATTTCTGAAGTGCCTTTCCTAAGATAACTTTTTTTAAGACTAGTTCGTTTGACTACATGTAATGGATTTGATAGTTCCCAACAGATAAGTATTGATTGTAGGTTGGATAGCAGTTGGTTGTACAGGCATGTATTGATAAATATGATGGGTCGGTAGGTAGTCCCATTATTCCTAAATCTGACCATATGTTACCTCCCCCGTTGATTCGTGGACGTCCTAAGGGCATTTTTTCTCTCGGAGCATTCTCCCAGTTAAACTTGGTAATGCAGTTATTAGAAAGCCTTTGGATATAGCCAGCGTAACTTTGGCGTTGAGATTTAATTTCTTGTATGACGTTGCTATCTTTATATATCTGTTTGACCCTGGCATTAGTTTCGGTTCGGTATTGGTTAGTATTCGGACCTTTGTAAGTTGGAAAATAATTCTGATGACTTTTCTAGTAATCCTGATCTAATTAATACCAAAGTTTTACTTATATTGTTTTGTCACCGTTCTCGTCACATTTTCAGTCAATAGCACTGGTTTAATCACTGTTTTATATATCCTGATTTTAGCGATTTGTATTAGACTTCTGGATTTAAAAGTGTTATGTGGGTTATATTTACATCAGTTAGCTACCTGAATATTCCATTTTATTTCTTATGTGACATCGTTATCTACGATACCTAAAACGCTGCAATCTTTCAAAATTATAAGGGTTTATTGGTACGTTATGCCCTACTCTACGTCCTCTCTCTTGTATGTTAAAAAAAATTTATTTATTTTTCCCATTACTTACTTACCGTTTTTTGCTGCTAATAGCATTATTTTTATAGCATTCTAATATTTAATCTATGGATTAAATCCGGGTAGTAAATAGATATTTTTTACTTTCTCGGAGAAATTATATTCTAACATACAAAATCCTATTAAATTGCCAAAACCTTTCTTGAATATTATATTTACTTATGAGGGACAGCAACAATATCAGTACCATAATAAGGCGTATAGTCCTGGACTGGATAATCGTTGGATAATTGGAAGCATGAGTGTAGCAGTTTTAATGTTTTCGGGACTGCTACCTGGTATCGGGGAGCAGAGATATCAGTACCAAGTTAGTGCCTATAGGAATTGTTGCTTAAACTTTATTATTATTAAACAGCACTATATTTTCTAGTAAAATCGTCATGACTTTACAGTAAGACAAATTTTCGAACGTTGGTTATGGAAACATCATATTATACTTAACACCGGATTCCCTAGGTCGACATTCAGCAAAATCCTTTTAATAATGATACGGGAGTAAAAATATAAATATCTGGGAGCTTACATCAACAAAGAATTAGATACAGACTAATAAATCATGGTTCGAATAGAAATGGCAAGAGCAGGGTTCTTAAAATTCAAGCAAGTGTTCTGTGACAAAAATCTGAATACTTCGCTGAGACTGAGGTTTGTTGAATGTTACGTCTGGTCTCAACTATTGTACAGAGTAGAAATATGGACGGTAAAAGCGCAAATAGTTAAGAAGTTTCAAGCCTTTGAATTTTGGATATACCGGAGAATGTTGAGAATTCCATGGACTGCCAAAGTCACCAATGAGGAAGTGCTGAGAAGGATGGGTCGAGACAAAAAATTGTTGAGAATAATAAAAGTACGCAGGACTGCATACCTGGGACACATACTAAGGAATATAAAGTCTTCTGCAGGCCATCATGCAGGGTAGAGTCGATGGCAAAAAGGGAATAGGTAGAAAGAGGAAGTCATGGCTGCAAAATATTGGACTGGACAAACATGACTGTAGACGAATTATTCCACGTTGCAAAAGACAGAGATACTTTTAGAAATGTGGTCGCCAACCTCCGTTAATGGGGACGGCATTTGAAAAAGAAGAATGATACGTTAAACAAAAAAAAACAGAGATAAAGATAGGCACCAAGAAACTCTGTGTTATAAAACAGTTGAATAAAATACAGATTCTCGATTCAAATATTCAAAAATTTAATGAACAGCTTACTAAAATAGAAATAACGTCTATTTAAAATGCAATCCATTAATGGTTCAAGGTACAAAGCAGTCCTAGCATCTGCTAATGATATTGATCTTATAAGAAACTCTCTCCCGTCCGCAAACAACATCTTCAACAAAGTGAAGAGAGCACGAAAAATGTTTTACTTAAAATCAACAAAATAAATACCAAATACAAGCGAATCAACAGAAGAAAGCAATTCAATACATCTAGATAAAATATTAAAGTCAACTATAATTTCGAAAGTATGGAACACTTTAAATATCTTAGATTAATAATCACGGTTAATAATAATGTCACTAAAAAAATACAGAGCATAACTCACTTCAGACCTATTTTAATACATGGATGCGAATCATGGACAATGACTAAAACAAATAAGGAAGAACTCCGAATATTTGAAAGAAAAATAATAAGAAAACTTTTTTAACCTCATTATCATATTGCTACAAATCCGTATAGAATAAGAACACATATTAAATAAAGAAAGCTCTTATAACTATATTGTTTAGGAAAATAAATCGCGTAAGGTAGATCAGACACATGCATAGACGCCAAGATGTCAAACTTGGTTAACAAACGTAAACTAATTTTTGAAACCAAATTGAGTATTTTCCTTTAATCTGTGCCTTCTAAGAATTGCAAGGAAAAACAGACGTTGATAAAGATGTTATTAGAGACATGGGGAATCTAAAAATTGCATTCCACAACATATCTCCTCAACTAAGCAAAAATCCTTAACGAATAGGTTTCTAGTACTTATACAGAGTATATCGGAATAAAAGGAAAAAGACAGTTAAGTAAGAAGAAGAGTGCAAGCATTTACGTTTTAAGGGTGAAAGAATGTGCCCCCCATTTTTACCTGACTATTTCTGGTCCTTAGTTTGCCTTTTAGTTTTAAAAAAGATTCTGTGATTGACAACGTGCGACATAAACTATCTACAAGGTATTTATAGGAAATTCAGAGTTCAAGGATTTCATCACACTATTGGATGTTGAGTTTTGTGAAAGTGCCTGTGTTGGGAAAATTAAAGGAGCGCTCCTAAGATTTTTGGGGTTTGGCTTAAAATTAAATCGTAGTTTATTTTTATTATATTTAAGGCATCTATTAGATTTTTTTCCACTGCAGCAACAAAAGTTTTTGGTTGTGCAATGTATCGTCTACATGAAAATCCTAGTATCTACTGGTATCTGTTGATCATTTGTGTAAATGTAAATAAAGTGTATTTGCCATCACGCTACCCCAAGCGAGACCGTTTGTCTGCGTTCTCCATCTTACCATTGAATGATACGAAAAATCTTCTGTTCTGTAGATATACGCGGATAAAACGATGTTTACAGTTTGTCATACAGTTTTTGAAGAAATGTCCTCTAATTTAATGTGTCGTAGGCGGCATTTAGATTGACAAATACCACCCCCGATACCTGATATCTTTCGTACCCGTTGTTGCTTTTTGCAACAACGGGTACGTTATAAGTATTACGAATAAAAATAAATAAGCAAGAAGAATATAAGTGAACCATATTTAAAATAAGTGACAGAAAAAAGAATATTATATATACATTTACTTCTAAATTAAAAATAAAATACTCGTATGCCTGACAACGAAAGATACAAAAACAAAATAAATATTTAAAGTTGAAAATAATAATAGCTTGTACAAGCGACAAAATATTTTTTAAAACAATAAGACCGAACATATTATATGTAATAATTGTAATAGATATGTTGGCTAAAATCAAATTACCATAAAGTCACCGAAATATTTTATCTGAGTAATGTTCACTACTGATTGGATATGATTACATAATATGGAATGTTTTACTTCTCGTAGTTTGGATGTTGATTGATTCCACTTGGTCTGCCAATTATTGATTATTAAGTTCTTGATTACAGGTTTTATATCTAGATGTGGAATGCTTCTGATTTCTACAGCTTCCGGACTCGAGATTACTAGTTTTGCCAAGGAATTGCTAGTTTTCTTCGTTACCAGCAATTCCAATATGGAAAGGAATCCATACAAAGTTGACATTTATGTTCATAGTTTGCAGTTGGCTTAATGCTGATTTAGTAAGTAGTAGACTTGGATGACTAGGATATAAGTTATTTAGGGCAATTACAGAACTTAGGGAATCCGTAATAATGACAGGGTTTTTGATACTATTTTCTACCACTAAATTTATTGCATTGAGAATAGCGGTTAATTCGGCTGTGTAAATGGATGTTAATTTAGGGAGTTTATCTGCTTTTTTATATATGGAGAGTTTGGTATTGATAGATGGGATGGGAACAGTCCAAGGGGGAACAGTGTTAGTATCGGGTATACAATAGGTATCTTGAAATGTGAATTCAAGTTCATTGAGGTATCTATTTACCCTTTCATAAAAAGGAAGGTCAAGCCTAGCATGAGTTTTAAAGATAATCCTAAAACGGTTTGAATTTACATAGTGGTTAACAGGATTTATAGGATTGCCTGTATTGATGCCGCATATGTTAGTGAAAGTTGTTTTCTTCGGAATTCCAGGAGGACTTCTCCAGCTTCACGGTGTAAACTTTCAGTAGGGCTAGTATAAAAAGCACCTAGTATAGTTAGCAAAGCACTATTTTGTATTCGATCGAGTTTTTTTATGGTATATGGTTTTGCTGAATCATAAATAATACAAGCGTAGTCGAGTTTGGACCTGATCAATGACTTGTACATAAGGGTCAGTGTTTTACTATCTGCTCCCCACGTGTTGTGTGCAACAGTTTTTATAATGTTAAGTGCAGATTGACAAGTACTTTTTAGATCATGAATGTGGTGGTTCCAGGATAATCTGTTGTCAAATGTCATGCCTAGACATTTAATTTTCTCAACATATTTTATTTCTTTATTAAATAGTGTTAATTCTGGAGTGATATAACTTCTTTTTTTTTTAAATAGCCTTTGATTTCGTTGTTGATAATTGAAGACCTGTGGAATTTGTCCATAATTCGAGATTCCATAGCACTTTTTGTAGATGGGTCTGAAGGGTTTTATCATTTATTCCCTTAACAAAAATGATTAAGTCATATGCAAAGAGTCTAGCTTTTATTGGTAAGTCACAAGTGGAGATAATATTATTTATTGCAATTAGAAATAGGGAGACACTTAAATTAGATCCTTGGGGAATTCCGTTTTTTTGAATTTTTGTATTAGATAAAGTACCGTTAACTCGTACATTAAAAGTTCGATGAGATAGGAAATTTTTTATGAATTGTGCTATATTACCTTTTATTCCCCGTCGACTAAGTGTTTGAATAATACCATGTCGCCAAACTGTATCGTATGCTCTTGTTATGTCAAAAAATACAGCGATACATTTTTGTCCACATGCCATTGCTTCATGGATCTCAGACTCTAAACTAATAAGATTATCCAGTGTTGAACGACTTTTTCGGAATCCGCTTTGTTCCGGGGCAAGTAATTTATTATTTTCCAAAAACCACATTAATCTGTTTGATATGATTTTCTCGAGAACTTTACACATTACACAAGTTAGAGAAATAGGTCTATATGAATGTGACAGAGATTTTGGTTGATTTTGTTTATAAATAGGGATGACAATAGATGAACTCCAGATTTTTGGAAACTTGCTATGTCTCCATATATTATAGATATTCAGCAAGTGTTTCTTTGCAGATGAAGAAAGTTTTTGAAGAAATATTGCAGGGATGTTATCAGGACCGGGAGAAGAGTTTTTCGTATTATTGAGTGAGTATTCTAATTCATCCATGGTTATGAGATAATTTAAAGGAGAAAGGTCATCAGGCGGTATATCAATACCTTTGGATTTTTCTTTCTCTTTTTTGGTCAAAAAATCTGGAGGAAGAACATCATCACTTGAGAATCTTTCAAAACTATTAGCTAGAATATTGGCTAGGTATGTCTAGAGGAGAAGTGTATATTTTTTGTTTTTCTTCTAAAAAGTTGATGTGGTTTGGAGTATTTTTCCCGGATGTCTTTCGTACCATTTTCCATACTTTATTAATTGGTGTAGATGAATTTAATTCTGAAACAAACTTTTTCCATGATTCACGTTTACTTCTTTTAATTATAAATCCAGCTCGTGCTTTTAGTCGTTTGAATTCTAATTTATTTTCAAGTGTATTATATTTCCTGAATCGATTTAATACTGTTTTTGAAAGTTTAATAGCTTCTTGACATTCAGAGTTCCACCAAGGGACTGACGAATTTAATTGTTTAGAATTCATTTTACCAACGGCTTTTTCGTCGGCATTCAATAATACATTGGAAAACTCTTGAATTTGACTATCAATATTATTATTTGATTGTAAAATTTCATGTAATGCATTCATTTCATTTAAAACTAAATTATAATACTCTTGCCAATTTGCATTTTTGATATTCCATCTTTCAACATTACAAGAGTATTGTATACTGTCAGGATTTGTTATTACAATCGGAAAATGGTCACTATTATTTAAATCAGAAAGTACATCCCAAGATAAGGTAGCTGATAATGCTGGATCACATATTGAAAGGTCTATGGCAGAGGATTTACCAGTAGAAATGTCAAAATGAGTATTTCTTCCATCATTTAGTAGGTTTAACTGAAAATTGTCCAACATTATTTCGATTCTACGACCTAATGGAGTAATTGTTTTTGATCCCGATATGTAATTATGTGCATTAAAATTTCTAACTATTAGACGAGATGAAGGTATTTGTTTAATCAAGTCTGAGATTTCATTATTGCTTGGGTTTTGTGTAGGTGGAATGTATATATTACATATGTTCATTTTTACAGGCCCTTTGATAGTAATTGCGACCGCTTCAAGTTGTGTATTGATTTGAAGAATGTCTACATCGATGGATGAATGAGTGTAAATTGCTACGCCACCACTAGCATGGTCTACATTTTCTCTATTTTTATATGTGCATGTGTAGTGTTTTAAATTATGAACTTTAGTATTTTTAAAATGAGTTTCCTGTAAACAAAGTATGGATGGAGTAAGTTTTTTAATCATTTGTTGTAAAATCTCAAGGCGAGTGTAATATCCTCGTAGGTTCCACTGGATAATTGAGAAAGCCATTATAATATATCTTTTAAAATTTCGATATCGGATTCGGTGTTAGTTTCTGATTGTATGGATTTAGTCTAGTGCATCTATTTTTTGATTTCCTATTTGATAAATTCTCATGTAGTTGATTTAAAAGTTTCAATAGGTTTTCTAGATCATTTGTATACGTTTTTATTAAGATTACTGGGTCAGGGGTACCATGAGCATTTTCCAGTATATCTACTAAAGATTCATAAGATATTGAATGGTTTACTGAAGTATCTTCATATATTCGTCTAGCTGAATTTTTTATATCGTCAGTTACTTTAATGGTTCCTATATCTGTGATTGAAGACTTTGGCTTTTTTAATTTAGGGTCTGGAAAGGGGTTATTTACTGGAGTATCATTTGGTGGAGGGGTTATAATTTCAGAGCGATTTCGTTTGTTTGAGGGAGAATCGTGGGACATTTGTTGAAAATCAGTGCTTTCTTTAACATGAGTAGATGGTAAAATATGGATATCCGGTTTAGTCGATAGTATAGGAGCCGAGGAAGATATGTTTCGCGTTAGGGGAATGTATTCATTGTCTATTGGATCAGTTGAAGTAGTTGGAGCAGCATTTTGTGTTTGAGATGTTTGAGTTTCCTTAGTAGTTGGGCAATTTCCAGCCGAATGTCCCGCTTGCCTGCAATTAGTACATAGATCATTCTCCATTACAAGAAATATACGATATGATGTCATTTCGTAATTCACAATTATTCAGTCGGGTATTGATGAGGCTGGGGGAGAAATAAAAGTATGCCTTCTGAAACTGAAAATATGTTTTGTAATTAGGATTTGATGAACCAATCTTTAAAAAATTTATTGGAGTTACCAAAGTTAATCCCAAATTAGAAAGTGCATTTTCAATAATTGAATGTGGGATTGAATTACAAACATTTGATATCAATAATCTTTCATTTGGTGACATTAATTTACGAGCCTGAATTTTTTGATGGTTTACAGTTATTATCCCTGTTAATTTGTAGAAAATTGTTAACTAAAGTTTTGCTTGTTAGATAAATGCAAATTCGACCATTTGACATTCTAGAGAAGAGAATATTTTTTGGATGCATTAAATCACCAACTGCAAATAGATAGTCTTCCAACTTTGTATTTTCCAGCGCAGAAAAAACTATTGCTTGTGTTTTGGATGGAAATTAAGGTACATTTTGATTTGTGACAGTTGCAAAAGATTGTTTTATATTTGTGTTTGATGATCTTTGCTCCAGTTCTTGTTCAGGGGCCCCAAGAGGCGGAAAATTATCCATTTTTAATTATTATCATCGATAATTCTTAAAAACCTAGTCCGGTCCTGTCCCCTCGATATCAGAACTGATAAACGGTAGCAGTAAAAAGTTGTTGCTTTATAACCAAAATTGATTCTTGTTTACGTGGATTTAACTTAAATTTTAATTATTTAGATTAAATAAATATTTTTACTCACAGATTTTATACTTTTGGTGAGAAAAATCACTTTTTAAGTAAAACTGTAATTAGTTTGATGCTTTTTAACACCTAAAAACTGGATTTATGTGGAGCTTGTTTTAAACCTCGTTTGACTTCAGAGGTCGATATCAGAATCAATTTTAAGATTAATTTATAAATTATTATAATTTAAATTTTACTACTTTATGAAACAAATAGTGTACATCATAAACTGTAACAATCGAAACATCGGAACGTACATTTATATAATAAATTTTTCAGTGTCAATGCATTAAAAAAATACTAATAAATAAAAATGGACACTTGCCTTTTCCAAGCTTATAACAGACAGTAACTTAAGTTTAAAAATAATTAAAGCAGGTAATATAAATAACCACCATAAAATATTTAACTACATTAACCAAGTATTTGTGAAATTTCGGCATGACGAAATTGATTGATATTTAAATAAATTTTAAGTTCCAAAACGTACCTGCTAAAATTTAAAAATCTACGACTAATCAAATTATTGGCAACATCGGAAGAGTTTAGTTGTGTACGCGAAAAAATATATACAGATCCCAAAAGTGTTTTAACCTATTACGGAGTCCATTTAATCCTACGTATTGGTCGGAGTCTACATAAAGCGCTACCCAGATAATAATATACACGGTGTATATTCTCCTGGAGTTAGTATAATACCGTTTTAGTACGGGGCCCACATTAGCCGCTAGATCTATATATATATATATATATATATATATATATATATATATATATATATATATATATATATATATATATATATATATATAAGAAATATATATATATATATATATATATATATATATATATATATATATATATATATATATAGATCTAGCGGTTAATGTCGGCTCCGTACTAAAACGGTGTTATACGAACTCTAGGAGAATATACACCGAGTATATTATTATCTAAGTAGCGCTTTATGTAGACTCCGACCAACGCATAGGATCAAGTAGGCTCCGTAATACGTTAAAACATTTTTGGGATCCGTATACACCTTGTCTGGTACAAAACTAAGCTCCTGCAATGTTGCCAATAATTTTATTAGTCGTAGATTTTGAAATTTTACAGCAGGTATATTGTGGGACTTGAAATTTATATTAATATTCATCAATTTAGGCATCGAGGAATTTCATAGATACTTGGCTAACGTAGTTAAAATTTTTATAATATAATTTTTAACCGACATATAAATTTATATTACTTTTATGTTTAATAGGCAAGGTAGTAATTTATATTACTTGCTTTAATTATTTTTAAACTTAAGTAAGCGTCTATTATAAACTTGGAAAGTTTCCATTTTTATGCATTAGTATTTTTTTTTAATGCATCGGACTGAAACATTTATCATATAAATGTACGTATATCCAGTGGAGTTTCCGTGTAACAGTTTAAGAAAGTAGTAGTACTCTAATATTTGTTACCACATAAAATTATAGAAAACTCTGTACAGCAGGGAGATCTTAGTAACTTTCTGATTGCTACAGTTTATGACGTGCAATATTTGTTTCATAAATTAATAAAATTTAAATTACAATAATTTATAAATCACTTTTTAAATTGGTCACTTATGTTAATAGAGGTCATCGTGAGTGCAAAAAGTAACAATGAGTACGAAAGATATCAGGCATCAGGGGTGGTATTTGTAAATCTAAATACCGCTTACGACACCTTAAATTAAAGGGAATTTCTCTAAAAACTATATGACATCCCCTTAGATAATAAACTCACTCATTTTAATATATTAAAACTGCTGTATATAGAGATTCGCGGATAGCGGGTAGGAACTACTTTTTGGACAGTCCTATCAGGGAAAGTGAATCAATCCCTGCCTTCCGCAGATTTCAGGTGTTTCCTGGCCCGGGAAACTAATACCTGTTAAGGGTCCCTTCTCCAGGGTTATGGATGAAGACCACAACGGCATCCAGGGCGGAGAAGAAGGTCTTTACAACGGTCTGGAGGGCGGAGGTGGCAGCCCAATGGTTTTAGGGTTTATATAAAATCAAACCTGGAAAGCGGTAGCTGGTCTTTCAGTATTTGTATTAAGCGAAAGTCATGTAGGCCAGAACGGTCAAAACATAACAGTACCCGGTGCGGTGCTAACCACTTAAAAAGCATGTACAGCGGTTTAGAAATCCAAGGGAACTACACTATTTTTCCCAGGTTTATCAATATAGCTGAGGAATTAAACGATCGCCCCGAGTACGGACCTCTTAAATAAGGTAGGGGTGCGAAGAATGGGTCCGGCTTGGCCAAATTTGATATCGAAAAAAGATGTAGAATAGGCACATGGAATGTGCGGAGTTTATATGAACCCTGAAAAACACAGAATGCCATAAATGAGATGAGAAGACTGCAAATAACAATTCTGGGTATTAGTGAAATGCGATGGCCCCGATCTGGCCAATGCCATGTGGATGATCATGAAGTGTATTATGCAGGAGAAGACAGTAATTATCATCGTAATGGTGTAGGATTTATAGTCACAAAGGATGTTAGCAAATGTGACAGGGCGATATGCCAGGTATCTGAACGGGTCATAATGATTCAGTTGAACGCGAAACCCAGAAATATAAATTTAATACAAGTGTATGCACCGACAGCGGAAAGTGAACTGGAAGAACTTGAAAAGTTCTACGCCGATGTAAAGACCGTCACTGACCAACTCAAGACTAGAGATCTTACTATTCTGATGGGTGACGTTAATGCTAAGATAGGAAAAGGCAGACAAAGTAACATTATTGGATGTTATGGACTGGGCGATAGAAATGAAAGAGGAGATTATTTCTCATATTTTGCAAAGAACATCATCATTATCATCAATCAGCCCTGAGTTGTCCATTGTTGAACATAGGCCTCCTCTAGACTTTTCCATCTGCTTCTGTTCTGCACCTCTGCTATCCAATTGGTCACGATTCTTTTGAGGTCGTCTGTCCATCGCGTTGGGGGTCTTCCTCGGCTTCGCTTGTCAGTCCGTGGTCTTCACTCAAGCAATTTTTTTGTCCAACTGTCGTCTTTCATTCTTGCAACATGTCCTGCAAATCTCCATTTTTGCCTTGTAATATGTTCGATAATGTCTTCCACTCCGGTTCGTCTACGAACTTCCTCGTTTCTTATTCTATTTCTTAAGCTTATTCCAAGCATTAATCTCTCCATCTTTCGTTGTGTCCTTCTCAATTTTTCGGCTGATATTTTTGTGAGAGTTAAGGTTTCTGCTCCGTATGTGAGGACTGGTAGAACGCACTGGTTAAAAGCTTTTCTTTTTAAATGGATCGGTATATTTGTTTTAAATACATCTCTCATTTTTCCGAGTGCAGCCCAACCCAGACTTATTCTTCTAAGTAGCTCGCATGTTTGGTTATCTCGCGTTAACCTTATTTCGTGACCCAAATACACATATTTTTCCACAAGTTCTATGGGCGACTTTTCGATTTCTATTAACTTATTGGGGACGAGATTGGTCATCATTTTTGTTTTTCCATAGTTTATTTTTAAATCGACTTTCTGGGTTAGTTGCTGTAGTTATTGTAGCATAACTCTGGCTTCTCCTAAGTTGTCTGTTCTGAGAACAATATCATCGGCATATCTGAGATGATTGAATATCTTTCCATCGATGCTAATACCCTTTGATTCCCACTCTAGCCGTTTAAATGCGTACTCCACAACTGCTATAAATAGTTTTGGCGACAAGGTATCTCCCTACCGTACCCCTCTGCCAATTTTTATCTTCTCAGTTATGCAGTGGAGGTTAACGGTTGTTGTCGCCTTTTCGTATATATTTCGAATAATATTTGCATACCTGTGATCTATTCTGAATTCTGATAGTGCTTTTAAGATAGCAACTATTTCGACTGTGTCAAATCCTTTGTGGAAGTCGACAAAGATAAGAGCAAGGGGTCTGTTATATTCGATAGACTTTTCAACTAGAGTTTTAAGGCATTGGAAATGGTCGTTTGTTCCGTGTCCCGCTCGAAATCCTGCCTGTTTTATAGAAATCGAGTTTTGCTTCTAATCTGTTTGTCAGTGTTCGAGTGAAGAGCTTGTATAGGTGGTTAAGCAAATTAATTGGTCTATAGTTTTTGAGATCTGATTTATCCCCTTTTTGTGGAGGAGGATTGTAACCAAATTCTTCCATGTACTTGGAATGTTTTCACTATGCAGACATAGATTAAAAAGTGTTTGGATTCGGGACATCAAAAGTGGACCTCCTAGTTTAATTGTCTCAATGACTACACCATCTTCCCCCGGAGCTCTATTATTTTTCATATTTTTGAGGGCATGTTGAATTTCTTCTCGTGATATATCTGGTATATCCTCCGATCCTACATTATGTACCTTTTGTATTGGTTGTTCGATGAGCTCTGGAATAACTTGACTTTTATATAATGTTTCATAGAAACTTTCTACTATATGTAATATGCTTGGTCTATCTGAGATAATATTTCAATTTTTGTCTTTAAGTTGGAAGATTTCTTTTTACTACCATTTTCCATTTTTCTCCTCAATGCTTTCATGCTTTTGTTGTCTACTATAGTTTTTATAATTTTCTTGTTGTTGTATTTTCTAATATTCCGTCTGATGGCTTTAGAGATTTCTTTATGGATGCTGTTTATATCTTGTGAGTCAACATTTCCTTGACTTCTGAGCATTCTACGGTCTTCCATTTTTTGTTTCGTTTCTTTACTAATTTTTTGTTCTTTTCCATGTTTAGGGCCAGGTTTTTTGCCTAAGCTTGTGTTAATGTATCTACTATTTCTTCGTTTAGGTTATTTACGTCTTCTCTTGTTGTATTGAGAAATCTCTAAATTGATTTAAGATTGTAACATCTTTGACTATATGTTTTTTGTCAGTGATGATGAAGTCGATCTCATTTTTTGTCTTACCATCGGGGCTCTTCCAAGTTCATCTTCTATGGATTTCCTTATAGAAGAAGCTATTCATTAAATATAGATTGTTTTCTAATAGGAAATTTAAGAGTATTTTGCCCCTTTCGTTTCTATCTGGTGTGCCAAAATTTTCGAGGGCATTTTCAGCTGGATCTGTGCTTATTCCTATTTTGGCATTAAAGTCGCCACATATTACCGTAAAATGTTCTTGGTCTTCTGAAACAGCTGTGTACAAGTTATCATAGAACTGTTCTATTTCTTCGTCAGCGTGACTCGATGTTGGTGCATAGACTTGAATGATCTTTATGGAGTAACGGGTGTTTAGTTGTAATTTTGCAAGTATAACTCTTGTGGAAACTGCTTTTACTGATATGATATTCTCAGCTAGTTTTTTATTAATAAACAGCCCAATACCTCCATTCCCATCGTTTTCTCCGACATGATAGAAAATGTGACACGATTTTAAAGTGGTTAGGCTTTCTCCTTTCCTTCTGACCTCAGCGACTCCAACAATGTACCAATTGATTTTATTAAGTTCAGATTCCATTTCTATGAATTTTTCTTCTGATAGCAGGGTTCTTGCATTGAAAGTTGCAATTTTTAGAAATATATATCTGTTAGATGGTTTTCTAAAATATGTCAGAATTTTGTCCCCCCCAGAATCCGTGGGACTGACTGATAGTGTGAGATTCTGAATTTTTATTTCTACTCACCTGGGGTAAATCCGTTTTTGTATTTGTATCTGACATAATAAAGGGGTAATAGCAATTAAAACGTCACGCTTGCTTTGCGTGTTGACGAGTTTTTAGTTCAGCCGCACATTATGGGTACAGACGCTATTGACAACCGCCCAATATGGGTCAGACGCTATCGGTTTGATTTTATACCATCCCTAAAATACAGTGATGCCACTTCCGCCATCCACGTCGCACCGAAGATCTTCTTCTCCGCCATGCCTACCGTTGTGGTCTTCACCTGTATCCCTAGGTAGGGGTCAGTGTTATACCCCACAGAACTGATTCCCGATCTGGACTTGGCCATGTATTCACTCCGGCCTACTGAAATGATAGATGCCAATCCCCGCGACATGGACGCGCCAGATTGGAGTTACCCACGTGAGCGACAGAGAAGGTGGCTTTGTGCTCCGCAAAGAACATAACCTATGTATAAAGAACACCTTTTTCAAATTACTCATACGGAGATTATTTACATGGAAATCTCCAGCAAACACTCCCCGTAATATCGTCAGAAATCAAATTGACTACATAACTATCAGTGAGCGTTACAGAAATGCAGTAAAGTCTGTAAAAACTCTTCCTGGTTCCGATGTTCCATCTGATCACAATCTGTTCAACAATCTGCAACAACGATCCTATAACAAACTGTATATGGATTTTATTAGAAACAATAGCCAGATGATTGCAAACAATTTAGAGAGCAATTTTGATAATTATGAACAACAAGAATCCATCGAGGATCATTGGAACCAAATCAAAACGATTATAAGCAACTCAACTCCAAACTTAAAAGAGAGCAGTCAAAAAAAGCAACGGTGGATAAACGATGAGATTTTGAATTTGATCAAAAAAAGACGCAATTTTAAGAACCAAAACGTAGAAATGTATAAAGTAATTAATAAAGAGATAAGGACTAAAATAAAATCTGCAAAACAAACATACTTCGAAAACAAATGTTTAGAAATTGAAGAATTACAGGGAAAACATGATTAATTTAATATGTATAAAAAAATAAAACAACTGACAGGTCAGAACAAAAAGCAGGCAAATAACAACGTTGATAGAGACGGAAAACTGACTATCACTAATTCGCATAAAATAGACAGATGGAAAGAGTATATTGAGAAACTGTTTAGTGATGAAAGGCCCGAGCTTAAAATTAACGAAGTAGTTACAGGACCTGACATAACTATGGACGAAATTAAACAAGCAATACGATTAGCAAAGACCCGAAAAGCGACGGGACCAGATGAAATACCGAGTGAAATAATAAAGTGCTTCCAAAGTTCAGGTAAAATATCTCTCCTTCATCTGTTTAATAAAATTTATGAAACTGGCTATATACCAACGGATTGGCGGCTGTCGATTTTTGTGACGATACCTAAAAAAGCAAATGAAAAAAGATGTAGCGACTACCGAACCATCAGTTTGATGAGTCTCAAATCTCAAAAATCCCTCTTTTATACCACTTAAAAGAACATAGTGAAGAATGACGGTACGCTGATCTATATCAGGTGTTGAATCAATAATTAGAGAGTAAAATTTCGCTTTCTGTAATTTGTTCACTCTTATGAGTTGCAGATATTTCAATACAATAGAATTAAATTCACATATTGTATGGATATATTGGATAAATAATTTATTATACCAATCTTGCAGTTAGATTGAACTCAATAAATATTCCATAGCACCTATTTAATTACCATTATTTTCACACAAAATCATTTTTACCACGAAACGTTAAAGTGTAAGAAATAAATTTGATTGTCGCTACCATAGGTAAAAGTACTTCCCTTCAATATATTTTTTTCAAATATTATTTTTAAACACGTGCATAGTAAATAGGAATGGGAACAATATATCCTCCATACATTAAATATATCAATATCGCTCAAAAGTATTAGTACAGCATATTGGCACGTATGTAATATGATCCAGAATATATTACATACTAAAAAATACTATGTCTAAGTAGCCATTGTCAAGATCAATAGCGCCGATATAGGTAGTTAAAATTTTGAACACTTATTTTAATTGTTTATTATCCATATAAACGACTTGTGACTGAAATTACTAACTTATTTACTCTGCATAAAGAGATTCTTTATTACCTACAGTTATTAGTACACAAATATGATTCGAAATATCGTCGAATAGTAATAGTCTGTATATAAAAATTAAATTTTTCATGAAAAGTAAATGATAAGCCATTACTTAAGGGGTCAAAAGAAGGAGGCTTCACGAAGATTAAAGTACTAAAGAGACCATTGCAATCGGACGTACCCTAGAGAATGATTAACTAATTAATTGGCTAATTATTCAATCACTTGTGCAATATGATTTTGTCAAATCGAACCTTTTAGGACAACCTATTCTAATTATATTTATAAAAATTGAGGGCATATCTAGAGATCAAGAAACTTTACTTCACTAAAACTCATAGGTAAGACATGTGTCTAACATAAATGTGACGTATTTCTAGTGCAGATAAAACCATGTGATAAATAGAAAAGTGTTATCTTTGCCGGCAAAGAAGCAAAGAAAAACTCAAAGTGAGAGAGGAAAAAACCAGTCAGCTGAGAGAAATTTTCAACGATGTTGAGCTTGGATCCACCATCTACATCTCTCTCTCTCCAATAGCGCTACAGCCCAAATCGGGCCTTGGTCTCCTCCAAACTATGCCTCCAACCTTGTCGGTCTCGCGCCGATCTTCTCCAGGTTCTCACGTCTAGCAAATTTTGCGCGTCCGCTGCCACTTCATCCTCCCATCTTCTCCGTGGCCTTCCTTTTGGTCTTGCGCCCTGCATTTTACTATCAAGGGCTCTTTTCGGCAATCTTTCTGTCTCCATTCTTACTATATGACCAGCCCAGGGAAGTCTCTGAAGTTTAACGAATTCTGAGATCGGTGTCTCTTTGAATCGTTGGTAGAGTTCATGGTTATACCTGGATCTTCATATTCCGTTTTCGTTAATAGGTCCAAATATCTTTCTTAGGACTTTTCTTTCGAAGACTTCCAGTTTTCTTTTTGTCTCTTCTGTCATCACCCATGTCTCGCATCCATAACATACTATTGGTCTGATAATAGTTTTGTAGACCCTGATTTTCGATTTCCAGTGTGTGTTGTTGGAGCGAAACACATGATCGAGTGAAAAATAAGCTTTGTTTCCCTTTACTATTCTTCTTTGGATTTCTGGCTCTTCTGTTCCATCCGTGTTTAATGTAACTCCTAAATATATGAAACTTTCTACCGTTTCAATATCGTCCTCTAATTCAACTGTGCGTCTGTTTCCCCTAGCTCTTGCCTGTGTTAATTTTTTTGTCTTTTGAATATTTATTTCTAGTCCGGTCTCTTTTGCCTTTGATTTTAATTGTGAATTTATTTCTGCCGCCTCTTCTGTTTTGCAAGACATGATACTGATATCATCGGCATAGGGCAATCTGTATTGATTTATTTGTTAGGAGATTACCTCTTCCAATAATTAGCTGTCTTATCACATATTCCAAGGTCAGGTTGAATAGTGTCGGTGCAAGCCCGTCTCCTTGCTTTAATCCTTGGGCTATCGTAAAATTTTCAGTGAGCTAATTTTGGACTCTGACAGTTGCTATTGGCGAATCCATTGTTGCTTTTACCAGTCGGATGTATTTTTGGGGGATATTAAAGCTCTGCAATATTTGATATAACTTGTTCCTATTAATTAAGTAGTAGGCTTGTTTGAAATCTATGAATATGTTGTGGACGTCAATGTCGTATTCCAACGATTTGTTTAAGATTTGTTTCACTGTGAATAGTTGGTCAGTTGTAGATCTTCCTTCTCGGAAACCGGTCGTTTGTTTAGTATGTAAGTAAAAATTTTGTACGCCGTGCACAAGAGGGTTATGCCGCGATAATTTTCGCATTTTAGTTTATCCCCTTTTTTATAAATTGGGCATATAATCCCGGTTTTCCAATCATTAGGGATCTTTTCATCATTCCAAATCTTGTTCATGAGCACATGCATTTGTCCTACTAGGTGATCGCCACCTAATTTATATAGCTCAGGTGGGACGTTGTCAATACCTGGAGCCTTATTGATCTTTCGTGCTCGTATTGCCTGTTTTATCTCTTCCATCGTTGGGGGTTCTATATTTTCGGTGTCTCCCTCATTGTGATCCATGTCAATATGATCTTCATTTTCTTGTGTCCCTAAAAGAGTTTGGAAATAGGTTTTCCAGACTGATTTTATTTCTTTTGGACCACTGGTTATTTGCCCTTCTTGATTTCTGCATAGATTTGTTCGGGGTTTATATCCTTCTCTTAAATTGCGTAGATATCTGTACGCCTGTCTTATATTGTTGCTCTGAACATTTTCTTCCATTTTCTGTATATTCCGTTTTCGTATTTTCTTTTCTTTGTTCGGCATATTTTATCTGCCCTCCGTCTTGAATCTTGGTAACTTGCCCTTCTTTCTCTGGTTCTTCTTTCCATATATTTCTTGTGTTCTTCATTTTTTTCTGTATGGCCTTATTACACTAGTCATTAAACCATTCCCTTTTTTTATTTTTCTTATTCTTGCCTATGATTTTTCTTGCTGCGTCAATAACTTTTGTTTTGATTTCTTCCCAATGTTCTTCGGTACCTAGTGCTGTCAGTGTTTGTGTTATTTCTCTTTCATAGTTCTGTGTGATATCTTGTTGTTTAAATTTTTGTATATCTAGCTGTTCTGTTCTTTGTTCCTGTCTTTCTTTCCTGTTTCTCTGAATTCTGCATTTGTATTTTATCTGTACTAGGAGATGGTCAGATCCGCAGCATGCTCCTCTTCGGCTTTTCACATCTTGTATGCTTGTTGCGGCCCGTTTGTCTATCAAGACATGATCAATTTGGTTAGCGGTTGTTCCTCCAGGCATAATCCATGTCGCTATGTGTAAATAGGTGACGATAAAAGAAAAGCTTTCTATGATCAGTTAGGTGGTAGACTTAGAAATATTCCAACTAAGAAATGACTCATAATAGAAGGTAAATTCAACGCTAATATAGGCTAATTAGACAGAGGAAATGAACATATAGATGGAGGATACGGCATTGGAACTAGAAATAACGCAGCAGATAATATACTGGAATTAGCAGTAGCACTAGGTATGGCCACTGTTAGTAAATGCTTTTAGAAGAGAGAAAGCTAACTTACCAACCAATAGAAATATTAGAAAATCAGTTTAAATTCACGCAAGGCAAATCAACAACGGATGCAATTTTTATCATAAGGCAAGTAATGGAAAACTAATGTTAGAACAGGTGAGGGTAAGACTGATAAATTTCATTTAAGAATAGTGTTGCATCAGGGGTCAGTGCTAATCCCTTATCTCTTCTAATTAATGTTGGAAAAATTAACGAAAACATGTCAAGGAGATATTCTATGGTGCCTGATGCTAACGATGTGGTGTTAGTAAGAGATAAGGAGAGAGAATTCAATTAATGATTGAGACAATGAAGATGGGCGCTTGAGCAAAAAGGTACTAAGGAAGACAAAAACAGAGTATCTAAAGTGTGCATTTAAAAATTAACTTCAACTAGATGGAGATATAGTAGACTCAAATAAGGATGGATAAAATGGAAAGAAGCAAGTGATGTCTTGTGTGATAGAAAGGTTCTTACGAAACTGAAAGGTAAATTCCATAAAACGGATATAAAACCGTAATTGGACAGTTAAAAAAATAAGAACAATGAATGCATTTGAACGAAATGACAATGCTTAGATGGATGGGTGGCTTAAAAAGAAAATATTAAATTAAAAATTAAAATATTAGCAGAAGTCTAGGCGCAGCACCTCATCTATGCAAAAATGAAGAAGCATAGGTTACGATAATTAGGGCATGTTGATCGTCGACACGAGAGTCATGCAATACGTAGGATTCTGTTTTTCCAGGTCCCAGAAAGTAGTAGGAGAGAAAGACCGAAAAAGAGATGACGGGAAACGAATAGGAGAAATATGTGTATGAAAGAAATTCATCTTGATATGGCGAAAGATAGAAAGATATCTCTGTATTTAAGGATAAGGCGTAAAGGGATAAATGAGTCCAAATTAATGAACGTCAAGTTTATACATCTGAAAATCTAAAACATTAATTTTACAAAAAACGATGTCTAAATACCTTATGCATCTTTCACAAAATACATGGGAACTGTACTTGAGACTTCTATAGTATATGTTAAAAAAAGGGAGGAACTCAGAAAAGTTATCAGAAAATGTATCCGCAACTCCTATAGACATTAACTTGGTACTGATATCTCTGCTCCCCGATTTTAGCAAGCAGTCACCAAACCATTAAAACTGCTACATTCATACTTCCTATTATCCAACGGTTAGCCAGTCCAGGAATATATGCATTATTATGGTACTGATATTGCTGCTGCCCCTCATAAGTAAGTAGAATATGCAAGGAAGTTTTTGGCAATTTAATAGGGTTTTGTGTGTTACAATATAATTTCTCCGAGAAAGTAAAGAATATCTATCCGCTATCCTGATTTATTCCATAGATTAAATATTAGAATACTATAGAATAATGCTATTACCAGCAAAAAACGGTATAATAGTAACGAGAAAACCAAATAAATGTTCATTAACAGACAAAAGAGACGATGTGAAAGAGGGCATATAACGTAACAATAGACCCATATAATTTTAAAAAATTTGAGCGTTTTAGATATCGCAGATAACGTTGTCACATAAGAGACAAAAGGGAAAATTCAGGTAGCAAACTGATATATGTATAACCTCATAACATTTTTAAATCCAGAAGTGTAATACATACTACTAAAATCAGGATATATACATATATAAGATAATGTAAGTAAAACTCAGGTATTAATTATTACATCAGGATTGCTAGAAAGATTGCCCTCAGTCAGAAGTGGTTTACGACCGGGAACTAATGCTAAGGTCAAACAGGTATATAAAAATTGCACCGTCGTACAAGAAACTAAATCTCAACGATAAAGTTATTGTTTTGCACTTCGTATTGATTTGTGATCTGATTCATAATAGAATTATATATTTCTCTAAGAATTCTTCTTTCTGCGATGCTCAATCGGCTCTTATTTTATTTTTTCATTGTTCGTGTTTTACTTACATACGTAGAATATTATTTTTCTTACTGCGGGATGTATTTTTGGATTTAATTTTTTGCTTAAAACGTAGCAATTGCCAGCTTGTATTCTGTTGTTATCCTCTTTTGTAGTGTTTTTGTTAAAAGTGCTCTTAAATTCCAAATATTTAGACCGATGAAACATTTCAAAGTTATACTGGTCTATTGAAATATTATGTCCTATTCTGTTTCTTATGATAGTCTTCTTATTATAGCCATATATTTTTTTATTATCGTTGATTTAGAGGACCCTTTTTTGCGATTTTTTCTATTGAATGTATTAATGTTTTTTTCTCACTAATAATTATACTCACTACTATGTTAAACTCATCGTCAAAAGTCCCTATAATATGAGGACCTTAATTATTAAACTGTGAGATTTTCTGTATTTGCTTTCCGGGCAATGCTCTCAAGCATTGCAAACTAGCTTAATGTTTTTCTTATTCCCAACATTTTTAATTAAGTATATAATAGTGAATATTTGATCAACGTTCATTGAATTTTTCTAATTTCACATTAATCTTTCCTAATTTCACATTTGTGGTTGCTGAATGTCAAAGAAGACACCATTTTCCATAGCAGGTGCTATGATTCCAATGGTGTAAAGTACAACCTACATATTTGTTGCCAAAATTACTTTGCTGCTGTCTCGAGTACAGTTTACTGGTATATGAATTTTGTTACGAATTTATGTTGTGTGCTGAACTCTATTAAATCTTTTACCGCGAATTGAAAAGCATGTTTTAACCTTTATTTGTAACATTTATCGTTATTTGTCTTATATGTATACAATCGTCCTAATATTTGCGTTATACATTGATATTTATGTGGCAATTAGCTGTAAAGTTATTAGTCTTTTCTGTCGTATCATATTTTCTTGATTTTATTTTTGTAGACAAGCGGTTTAGTTTTTGTAATATAATATCCCCAATTCGTTTCAAAATATTTAGTTTTCAAAACAGCTGTTCGCTAATTCGTTCACCTTTTTTAAAGCACTTTGAGTTATGACTATTGGATTTTACTTTTTAAATAGAGTTTGGAATGGAATCTTCCTGTTTGAAATCAATGTACATTTGAAAATAAGTCTACAGTTTTCCTTGAAGTCTGACTTTACTTGTAGATTATTCCTTGTTAAATTAATTAGTTTATTAGGTAAGCCTAGTTCTTCCATGGTATTTCATAGTTTTATTCTTATGATCATATCAGTGTTTGTTTAAAATTTATAAATAACTAGTTTAATTTTTTTTTTGTATTCCCAACATTTCTCATTAACTGCCTAATAGTGAATAATTGATCAACGATTTATTCAGTTTTTCTAATTCCACATTAATATCCACCTATTTTATAGTTCACCTATTTACTCAATCGTTCTAGGTGTATTAGAAAAAATACTGTATATCCTAATAATTAATAGATATATAGCTTATATCGCTATAGTTTATGCAGTACATTTTATTACATATTCCTTTTGTGTATGAGTATGCTTTTCAGCAAGTTGGTACTAACTTGCTCTTACTTCTAAATTGACGGATCAGCCGTTTAACTGCCTGTACTGAACTTTCTTCTTCATTTTGCAAATATATATAAAAATTAATAAAAACCACTCTGACGTACCGCTGATTAAAATGTTGGATACCCTGGCCTTTACTATTCAATCAACGAAAATACTAAGATCACACGGGGAGAATATTATGGGTTATTTCTGGTTTCGTCATAATTTACACTGAAATTACTAACAAGAGAGTGCTCTCACTTCCACATGTTGAAATTTATATATAGTACCAACAGATGCTAGTCATATTATACCATCAGTAATAATAAAATAGAAACTATCAAATTAATGTCAATTTCATTTAATCAAACGTATTAACCTTAGACATGGTCATTTAAGGAAACACACCTCAAAAATGTTGACAATAAATTAAAAATATCTTAAGCGTTATAAAAGTACCAGAGCAGCAAAGCTCACAGCATGAGAATATTGCCTCGTACTTTTATATAGCAATTTGTTCTCACAATTTTATAGTTTTTCGAAAAATGAACTCCGAGTCGAAGATTAAAACGTCAAACAAAATGTAAAAACCTATTCATATTTTGAGATATAAAATCTTTAATTTAGATATTGAACATTCTTAATAAATGTATAATCTAATATTTAAGCCTGTTTAAGATTTACAGACTTGGAAAACACTGAACAGACAAATATTTATTCTTTAATGTACTAGGTTCTAAAAAAAGTGTACTCAAAACGAATAAACATTATCTACCAAGTGTTTTATTCCAGTTTTATGAAAGCACCAGATATTAGATATTATAAATTTCATAGGTAAAAATTTGAGATAAAAACCAAATGATAGAGCATATAGTGAAATATAAATATCTTAAAATAGCTGTATCGAGCGAGGATAAGGTTATTGATTAATAAAAAAAAAGACCTATCGCTGAGGAAGTGAGAAAGTAATTGGCAAACGCAAAGAGCACTTTAATTATATTAAATGAAATATGCATTACAATCTATTATGATACACATATATTCGTAACGCAGAAACAAGACAATAAACACGTTAAGAGAATCTTAATAATAACCAAAATTTAACTTTTAATACACAGAAGAAATAATGATATGCAGAAGATATATAAATTAAAAAACTTTATCCACTTATTGTACGCAAGAGAGATACCTCTAGAAAAACTCAAAACGATCGAAAATATATACCAAAACAACACAATAAAAGTAAAAGTAGACGAAGAACTAACCGACCCTATTGAAACTGACAGTGGGATAAGGCAGGGATATTCCCTGAGTCCTTTATTGTTCAACCTGATTATGGATGAAATAATAAAAAAGTAAGAACTTAAAAAGGATACCAAATGGAAGAAAAACAAATTAAAATAATCTGCAATACTACTCTTTCAAAGTGAAGATGATTTACAACGTATCCTGCACCAATTTCATATAAAATTTAACATGTTAATTTCCCCAAAAGAGACAAAATGCATGGTTACAACAGCAAATTTACTAAGATGTTAATTGGAGCTGGAAGGTCAGATAATAGAACAAGTGATGGAATTTAAATATCTAGGCATCACATTATCTAGCTACGGAAAGCTCGAAACTGAAGTGGAAGATCCAGTGAATAGAGCAAACAGAGCCCCAGGCTGCCTAAATGAAACAATACGAAGAAATAAAAATATCGGGAAAGAAATGAAAGGCAGAATTTACAAAACAGTCATCAGACCAATAATGACATACGCGGCAGAAACAAGACCTGACACAGAGAGGACAAAAAGGGTGTTAGAAACAGCAGAGATGAAAACACTTAGAAAAATTGATGGTAAGACACTATGGGAGAGTGCTAGAGAGCTAGAAGTACAGATATACGACGTAGATGCAAGGTAAAGAACATCAAGAACTGGTTAAGAAATAGAAGAGTAGAATGGAATAATCATATAAGCCGAATGACAACAAATAGAGTAGTAAAGACGGCAAGAGACGGTTAACCCATAGAAAAATGATCAGTAGGAAGACCACGAAAACGATGCAACGACAACTTACTGGAGGCACATTGAAAGACAGACAGAGTCATGTCTATATAAAAAGACGAAGAAGAAGATACACAGGGTAATCAATAAAATAGCTGCAAGAAAGATAAAATAAATTAATCATATTAATGTAGAATAGCAGAGGACAGAGAGTTTAGAGAAAATAATGAATCAGTCATATTAATATAGAATAGCAGAGGACAGAGGATTTGTCATAGCTTTGGACAAGTGCCCAATTAAAAAAATAACACAAGTCGTTAAAAAAGATGGAACTCTAGAAAGAAAATAGAATAGATTTAAAAAAAATAAAAGCATAAACATGTCTTTTCCTACTTTTTTAATATTGAAAATACGTAAATAGAACATTGAATTAAAATGTTACCTTTGATATCTATGATAAACCTATGACCTAAACAGTGGCGCCGATGTATGTAGTTGCAATTGTTTACACTTATTTTAACTGTTTATTTTTTTATTATCTATAGATGAGTTGCGACCGATATCACAAACTTATTTATTTTCTACAAAGAGGCCCTTTAATACCTAAAATTATTACTATACAAATCTGATTCGAAATATCGTCAAAAAGTAATACACGGCATGTAAAATTTAAATTTTTAATAAAAAGTAAAAGATTAGGCATTACTTCTGTGGTTCAAAGAACGACAGAGACCTCTACGAAGATTGAAGTACTAATAAGGCCACCGCAATCGGGCATACCCCGGGTAATGATTAATTAATTAATCTGCTAATTCTTTAGTCACCTCTTTAATATGATTTAATCAAATTGGTCCTTTTTAGGACCAACTATTCTAATAAAATATGTCTATAACTGTTAAGGGTATTTCTAAAGATCAAGAAACTTTACTTTACTTAAACTTATCAGACATATGAGCTAAACACGAATCTGACTTATTTCTAGTGCAGGAAACACATATAGGGCCTAACTTAGGGTATTTGGTATACAGCTGATCGTTAAAACCACATTATAGATATAGACATGCTATTTCTGTCGAAAAAGAAGCAAAGAATAACTCTAAGAAGAGAGTTATTCTTATATTGTAGAGTAAGAAAGGGCAAAACCAGTCAGCTGAGAGAACCTTTTAACAATGTTGAGCTTGAATCCACCATCTACATATTTAATGAAAAATAATACAACTACCGACATTGAGGATCTGAGCACAAAGCTTATTACGAAATCTGGATTAAAAACACTACAATGGCTGATCCGGATGATGAACAACTGTATTCAAATTATGGAGATAGCCAAAGTCTAGAGACAAGCCAAAGTTATTAACTTGCTTAAACCCGGCAAAAACTCCAACGACTACAAAAACTATCGGCCAATGTCTTTATTTTGTCAGCTATTCAAAATAATTTTGCACAAGATCGTTAATATGATATCACCGATATTAGAAGAAAAACTTAAATTAAAAGGCAAAAGTGGCTATAGATAGGGAAGATTATGTACATCAAAAATACTAAATCAAAGACCAGTACGAAAAATATCGGGTATCAGGGGTGGTATTTTTCACTCTAAATGCCGCTTACAACACCTTAAATTACAGAATATTTCTCCAAAAACTATATGATATCCCCTTACATAACAAACTCACTTATATTGTCTCCGTATACCTACACAAAAGAAAATTTTTTTTATCACATAATGGTAAGAATAGCAGTTGAAGAACAGTCTCGCTTGGGGTAGCATAAAGGCACCTACACTATATAACATATCTATTTTGAGATAATCTTCTTTCGAGATATCATATTTAGTACACAAATAAGAGCAGAACTAAAATAATAAAAAAACTTTATACAAGATATTGCAGAAGATTGGATAAAATAAAAGTAGTTTTTATTAATCGGATGCTTACATAAAACGTACAAAGATATACTCACGTAAACAAAATATATTACGAAATTTCTGTAATTAAAAAAAACATGGAGTTCAGCATTGAACTAATAAAATTATAATAAATAAAAAAACAACATTATTTTTAAAAATGCAGAAAAAATAAAATTTTCTATGCAAGCGAACATTCCATTAAATAATAAGCCCAAATCCTTTTGTATCTATATACCTGTTTTTTAAAGAACCAGTTACCTTTTAGTACGTAGTTATACCAGGTAATACGATATCCTCTGTTACACCGTGTAATGCGTATGACATTACACTGTCTGCAAACAGTAGATAAAAATAAGGAGCCCATATAAATCGTTCACGGTATATGTTGAAAATATACGGTATAATCGCACAGTTGCCAAACTCTCAGAGCTTACTTAAACCGATAAACGTATGGTTGAAATATACAATAAAGAAGATCTGAACGACCCCTATAATATATACACGTGAACTAAACGATATACATTTACGATACAGGGGTATTTACGGGCTCCAAAAAATTTTTACAAATTATTAAACTCTACATGTTGATGAATGGACAGAACCAATATTATGGAATGGTCAAGTGAGCTCCGTATATCGGTATCCACTTGACCACGGAGCTCAATTGAACCTGCATTTTAACATGGGCGGAGTCCACTTTATGCCGTACATATATATATATATATATATATATATATATATATATATATATATATATATATATATATATAAGAAATATATATATACAGTTTTCTCCTGAAGAAGTCACAAAATCGTGAAATTTAATATATATATATATATATATATATATATATATATATATATATATATATATATATATATATATATATATATATATATATATATATATATATATATATATAGATCTAGCGGTTGATGGGGGCTCCGTACTAAAACGGTATTATACTAACTCCAGGCGAATATACATCGTGTATATCATTATCTGGGTAGCGCTTTATGTGGACTCCGACCAACACGTCGGATTAAGTGGACTCCGTAATAGGTTAAAACACTTTTGGGATCCGTATACATTTCTTTGCGTATACAACTAAACTCCTCCGATGTTGCCAATAATCTAATTAGTCGTAGATTTTTAAATTTTACAGCAGGTACGTTTTGGAACTTCAAATTTATTTAAATATCAATCAATTTAGTCATCCAGAAATTTCACAAATAGGTACTCGGTTAATGTAGTTAAATATTTTATGGTGGTTATTTATATTACTTGCTTTAATTATTTTCAAACTTAAAAAAGTATTTATTATAAGCTTGGAAATGGCTAGTTTTCGTTTTATTTATTATTATTTTTTGTTAAAATGAATAATGCACTTAAACATTTAGTCTCTAAATGTACTAACATCGAGTAGAGTAGTCGTGTAACAGTTTAAGAAAGTAGAAGCCCTTCGGTAGGATTATAATAAACTACATAAAATTAAAAGAAACTCTGTAAACAGGAGATCTTTGTAATTTTTCAATTCCTGCAATTTATGACGTGCAATATTTGTTTCATAAAGTAGTTAAATTTAAACTATAATAATTTATGGGAAGCGTTTAAAGAAGTAATCGCTAACCTTAATTAGAATACGGCACAATAAGAAGATGAAACTCACTGTATTTTTACTTATTATATTCACAAAAAGAATATCCAAAGTAAAATTTAACACGTTTTTATGGAGTTGTAGTAAAAATTTGACTTCTTATTACGATACCGGATCCTGTAAAATTTTAAATACATTAAATCTCCCGTAAATTATTAAACTTATTCTTAGAATAAAATAACAAACTTCTTAGTAATTAGGTACAATATACCGTTCACAATTATGTGATAATGTGTAGGTGTCAAGATTGCACGGTCATGTGCCATAAGGTTTCATCTTTCATATAAACATCGATAGTTTTTAACTTTGGGTGTATTTGATTCCACCGTGCTGTAACCGATCCGACTTGAAAAGTGTTATTTTACATAAAATTAGCACGTTGGCCCTAATAATGACCTATAAATATACATTGTTAAAAATTGTATACATTTATCAATTTAAAACATTCTTTGTCGTCTTCTGATCTTCATCTCCATTCGTTCCTAATTAAACACATGTTATCCACAGGATACCTCTCTCATTTTTAAATCATTACTCTTTTTGCCTTTTGCCATGGATTTCTTTATTTTGTTTATTCATATCGTTTTTACTCATAACAAATATTGGGTAGATTATTGTATCATTAAACTTTCTCCTTATATGTCCGTATCATATAAGTTGTCTAGTTATTTTAGCGTATATAATGTCGTATGTTAATTCCATTTTGTTTAACAATAAAACAGCAAAACTTCTACAAAATTATTTCTATCTTATCACTACAGCTGTTTCGGAGAGTGCCTTTCTCAAGTCTCAAGTTTCTTGAATCCATCAATCATCCATTGTATTTCTTATACTTTCATTTAAATCCTCTCCAATCAAAGATTTTGAAGTAGCTTTGCTCCATAGTCCATTTTTGTTGCTTTTTGTCACTGTTTCTCCTTTCTCTTTATCATTATCAATACGTAGCGCTACAACACTGGGTAGGTCTTCGCTGACTACAACTTATCTCCAAGTTGATCGATTTTCCACGAATCTGCAATCAAATGAAATGTTCATTTTTTGAGATATGATTGGATGTTTTCTCTCCATTGTATACTGACATGCCCAAGTGGCATTCTTCTGTGCTAACTTCCTTCCACACTAGTTCTACAAGTTTGACATTTTGGCGTCTATGCACGTGTCCGATATACCTTAAGGGATTTATTTTCCTGAACAATATCGTTATGCGAGATTTCTTAATTCAGTATGTTTTCTTATTGTATGCGGATTTGTAGCGATATGATAATGAGTTCTGAAGCTATTTTCTCGTGGCATTTTAAAGTAATTACTATTTAAATGGGAATAAGCCACAATTAAAGCTTAAAGTTAGTTTATTGACGTTTCAATTTCCACTTCGGAAATCGTTCTCAAAATACAAACATTAGTGAGAATGATTTCCGAAGTGGAAATTGAAACATCAATAAACTAACTTTAACCTCTAATTGTGGCTTATTCCCATTTAAATAGTAGTTATGATAATGGGGTTAAATAAAAATTTCTGATTATTTTCCTTTCAAATATTCGGAGTGCTTCCTTATTTGTTTTAGTCATTCTCCATGACTCACATCCATGTATTAAAATAGGTCTGAAGTTTGAATTATGCTCTGTATTTCTTTAGTGGCATTATTACTAACCGTGATTAGTGATCTAAGATATTTAAAGTGTTCCATACTTTCGAAATTGTAGTTGTTGACTTTAATGTTTTTTCTAAATTGATTGAATTGGTTGATTGGTTTTCTGTTGATTCGCTTGTATTTGGTTTTCATTTCGTTGATTTTAAGTCAAACATTTTTTGTGCTCTCTTCACTTTATTGAAGTTTGTGGACGGAAGAGTTTCTCATTAGAGTTATGAGTTCTATATCATTAGCATATGCTAGGAGTGCTTTGTCCCTTGGGCCGTTAATGGATTACATCTTAAATAGGCGTTATTTCTATTTTAGTAAGCTGTTCATTAATTTTTTGATTATTGGAATCGAGAATCTGTATTTTATTCGACTGTTTTATAACACAAAGTTTCTTGGAGCATGTTTTCATCTTTGGTTTCCAGTATCATTATTACAAGGATTTTGCTGGATATGGACATAGTGAACCCGGTGGTATGTACATGATGTTTTCATAACCAACGTTCAAAAATTTTTCTTACTGTAAATTTTTGATTATTTTACTAGGAAATATAGTGTTGTTTAATAATAATAAAGTTCAAGCAACAATTCCTATATGCATTAACTCGGTAATGATAATTCTGCTCCCCGATACCAGGTAGCAGTCCCGAAAACATTAAAACTGCTACACTCATGCTTCTCATTATCCAACAATTAGCCAGTCCAGAACTATACGCCTTATGATGGTACTGATATTGCTGCTGCTCCTCATAAGTGCATAGAATATGCAAGGAAGGTTTTGACAATTTAATAGGATTTTGTGTGTTAGAATATTATTTCTCCGAGAAAGTGAAGAATATCTATTTGCTATCCGGATTTAATCCATAAATTAAATAATAGAATGCTCTAAAATAATGCTGGTAGCAGCAACAAAAAGCGGTCTAATAGTCATCATCATCATCATCAATCAGCCCTGAGTTGTGCATTGTTGAACATAGGCCTCCTCTAGACTTTTCCATCTGCTTCTGTTCTGCGCTTCTGGTATCCAATTGGTCACGATTCTTTTGAGGTCGTTGGTCCATCGCTTTGGGGGTGTTCCTCGGCTTCGCTTTTCAGCCCGTGGTCTCCACTTAAGCAATTTTTTTGTCCAACTGTTGTCTTTCATTCTTGCAACATGTCCTGTCCATCTCCTTTTTTGTTTTTTGTAATATGTTCGATAATGTCTTCCACTCCGGTTCTTCTACGAACTTCCTCGTTTCTTATTCTATTGCTTAAGTTTATTCCAAGCATTTATCTCTCCATCTTTCGTTGTGTCCTTCTCAATTTTTCGGCTGATGTTTTTGTGAGAGTTAAGGTTTCTGCTCCGTATGTGAGGACTGGTAGAACGCACTGGTTAAAAGCTTTTCTTTTTAAATGGATCGGTATATTTGTTTTAAATACGTCTCTCATTTTTCCGAATGCAGCCCAACCCAGACTTATTCTTTTGAGTAGCTCGCATGTTTGGTTTCGCGTTAACCTTATTTTGTGACCCAAATACACATATTTTTCTACAAGTTCTATGGGCGACTTTTTGATTTCTATTAGCTCATTGGGGACGATATTGGTCATCACATTTGTTTTTCCATAGTTTATTTTTAAACCGACTTTCTGGGTTACTTGCTGTAGTTGTTGTAGCATAACTCTGGCTTCTCCTAAGTTGTCTGTTATGAGAACAATATCATCGGCATATCTGAGATGATTGAATATCTTTCCATCGATTCTAATACCCTTTGATTCCCACTCTAGCCTTTTAAATGCGTACTCCATAACCGTTATAAATAGTTTTGGCGACAAGGTATCTCCCTGCCGCACCCTTCTGCCAATTTTTATCTTCTCAGTGCAATGGAGGTTAACGGTTGTTGTCGCATTTGTCGCATGTCGTATATATTTCGAATAATATTTGCATACCTTTGATATATTCTGCATTCTGATAGTGCTTTTAAGATAGCAACTGTTTCGACTGTGTCAAATGCTTTGTGGAAGTCGACAAAGATAAGAGCAAGGGGTCTGTTATATTCGATAGACTTTTCAACTAGAGTTTTAAGGCATTGCAAATGGTCGTTTGTTCCGTGTCCCGCTCGAAATCCTGCCTGTTCTTCTGATTGATAGAAATCGAGTTTTGCTTCTAATCTGTTTGTCAGTATTCGAGTAAAGAGCTTGTATAGGTAGTTAAGCAAACTAATTGGCCTATAGTTTTCGAGATCTGCTTTATCCCCTTTTTTGTGGAGGATGATTGTAACCGAATTTTTCCATTTACTTGGAATGTTTTCACTATGCAGAAATAGATTAAAAAGTGTTTGGATTCGGGACATCAAAAGTGGACCTCCCAGTTTAATTGTTTCAATGACTACACCATCTTCCCCCGGACCTCTATTATTTTTCATATTTTTGAGGGCATGTTGAATTTCCTCTCGTGATATATCTGGTATATCCTCCGATCCTACATTATGTACCTTTTGTATTGGTTGTTCGATGAGCTCTGGAATAAGTTGACTTTTATATAATGTTTCATAGAAACTTTCCACTATATGTAATATGCTTGGTCTATCTGAGATAATATTTCCATTTTTGTCTTTAAGTTGGAAGATTTCTTTTTTGTCATTTTCTATTTTTCTCCTCAATGCTTTCATGCTTTTGTTGTCTTCTATAGTTTTTATAATTTTCTCGTTGTTGTATTATCTAATATCCCGTCTGATGGCTTTAGAGATTTCCTTAGTTATGTTGTTTATATCTTGTGAGTCAACATTTCCTTCACTTCTCAGTATTCTACGATCTTCCATTTTTTGTTTCGTTTCATTACTATTTTTTTGTTCTTTTCCATGTTTAGGGCCAAATTTTTCCTGAGCTTGTGTTAATGTATCTACTATTTCTTAGTTTAGGTTATTTATGTCTTCTCTTGTTGTATTTCTGATTAAGTTACTGGTGATATATTTTTCAAACTCAAGTTCATTCGTTGGGCGCATCCAAGGTTTGAATTTTTTACTTTTTATCATCTTCAGTCTTTCTTGCTTAATATTGACTTCTACAGTTGCTCGGACCATTCTATGATCGCTTGCAACCGAAAATTGATTTAAGACTGTAACATCTTTGACTATATGTTTGTTGTCAGTGATGATGAAGTCGATCTCATTTTTTGTCTTACCATAGGGGCTCTTCCAAGTCCATCTTCTATGGATCTTCTTATAGAAGAAGCTATTCATTAAATATAGATTGTTTTCTTATAGGAAATTTAAGAGTATTTCGCCCCTTTCGTTTCTACCTTGTGTGCCAAAATTTCCGAGGGCATTTTCAGCTGGGTCAGTGCTTATTCCTATTTTGTCATTAAAGTCGCCACATATTACCGTAAAATGTTTTTGGTCTTCTGAAACAGCTGTGTACAAGTCATCATAGAACTGTTCTATTTCTTCGTCAGCGACTCGATGTTGGTGCATAGACTTGAATGATCTTTATGGAGTAACGGGTGTTTAGTTGTAATTTTGCAAGTATAACTCTTGTGGAAACTGCTTTTACTGATATGATATTCTCAGTTAGTTTTTTATTAATAAAGAGCCCAATGCCTCCATTTCCATAGTTTTCTCCGACATGGCTTTCTTCTTTCCTTCTGACCTCAGCGACTCCAACAATGTCCCAATTGATTTTATCAAGTTCAGATTCCATTTCTATGAATTTTTCTTCTGATAGCAGGGTTCTTGCATTGAAAGTTACAATTTTTAGAGATATGTATCTGTTAGATGGTTTTCTAAAATATGTCAGAATTTTGTCCCCCCCCCAGAATCCGTGGGACTGACTGATAGTCTGACTGATGGTCTAATAGTCACTAATGAGAAAATCAAATAAATGTTCTTTAACATACAAAAGAGAGGATCGAGAGTAGGGCATAACGGAACAATAAAGCATTAAAATTTTGAAAGATTGCAGCGTCTTAGATGCCGTAGGTAATGTTGTTACATAAAAAATAAAAGGGAATATTTAGGTAGCTAACTGATGTTTATGTATATATAACCCTCTTTATTAGACCAGGATTGCTAGAAAAGCCATCAGAGGTATTTTCCGACTTACAGAGGTCCGAGTACTAACCAATACCGAACAGATCTAATTCCAAGATCACATATATAAAGATAGCAATGTCGTACAAGAAACTAAATCTCAGTGCTAAAGTTGCGCTGGCTTTCTCCAAAGACTCTATAATAACTGCATTGCCAAGTTAAATTGAGAGGATGCCCCAAGAGAAAAAATACCTTTAAGACTTCCACAAATGAAGGAGGAGGTAACATATGGTCAGATTTAGGAATAATGAGACCTACAATCAATACTTATCTGTTGTGGAATATCAAATCAATTACATGTAATTAAACGAACTGGGCTTAAAAAAAATATCCAAGGAAAGGCACTTCAGAAATATTGACATAAATTTTAAAAACGTTATTTACCTGGCTGTATTTTCAATAGGAAAGGGAAGACAAAAAGAAGAAAAGGCAATAGAATCTTGTTCCGTTCTGACTATACGATGACGATGATCTTTATATAACATATAAGGAGAAAGAGAGAATAATGTTTATGTTTAATTTAGAACTCTCAGGTTTTCTCCCTTTTGAATTGGGTATGTATATGTATTACCATAGAAAATAAAAGCAAGAGAACTATAATTATAAAACGAAAAGATTACGGAATGAAAAGATTATATAAATCCCTTATATTTACACAGACTGTTTTACAAAAGGTGAACAAATGAGCATAAACGGACAGCTGTTTTACAAACTTAATATTATTAGACGCATTTAGGATCAATTTCACTCAAAATATGATATGCTAAAATACGATACGACACGAAAAAGGCAATGACTTTTACAGCTGATTGCCACATAAATATCAATGTATTGTAGTTGTTGACTTTAATGTTTGTTCTAAATTTATTAAATTGGTCTCTTCTGTTGATTCGCTTGTATTCGGTTTTCATTTCGTTGATTTTAAGTGAAACATTTTTCGTGCACTTTGTTAAAGATGTTTGCGGACCGGAGAGAGTTTCTTATGAGATCCATATCATTAGCATATGCCAGGAGTGCTTTGTACCTTGGCCCGTTAATGGATTACATCTTAAATATGCGTTATTTCTATTTTACTAAGCTGTTTATTGATTTTTTGACTATTTGAATCAAGAATCTGTAGTTTATTCGACTGTTGAATAAAACAGACTTTCTTGGTGCATATTTTTATCTCTGGATTTTTGTTTGCCGTCTCCTTATTACAACGATTTTGCTGGATATCGCCATAGGGAACCTGGTGGTATGTACATGATGTTTCCATAACCAACGTTCGAAAATTTGTCTTACTGTAAAGTCATGATGATTTTACTAGAAAATATAGTGTTGTTTAATAATAATAAAGTTCCAGCAACGATTACTATATGCATTAACTTGGTACTAATATCTCTGCTCTCCACTAACAGATGGCAGTCCCGAAAACATTAAAACTCATGCTTCCCATTTTCCAACGATTAGCCAGTCCAGTACTATACGCCTTATTATGGTACTGATATTGCTGGTGCCATTCATGAGTGAATAGAATATGCAAGGAAGGTTTTGGCAATTTAATAGGATTTTGTGTGTTAGAATATTATTTTTCCGAGAAAGTGAAGAATATCAATTTGCTATCCGGATTTAATCCATAAATTATTAGAATACTATAAAATAATGATATTAGCATAAAAAAACGGTCTAATTGTCAGTAATAAAGCATATAAATGTTCTTTAACATACAAAAGGGGTGACGTAGAGTAGGGCATAACGTAACAATAGACCCATATAATTTTAAAGGATTGCAACATTTTAGATATCGTAGATAACGTTGTAACATAAGAAATAAAAGGGAATATTCAGGTAGCTAACTGATGTATATATAACTCTTATAATCACTCTTATAGTGATTAAACCAGTGCTAATGTGTGGATATGTGGCCAGAACGCTAACAAAACAATGTACGTAAAACTCAGGTATTAATTAGATCAGGATCGCTAGAAAAGCCATCAGAAGTATTTTCCGACTTACAAAGGTCCGCGTACTAACCAATACCGAACGGAACTAATGCCAAGGCCAAACACATATATAAAGACAACAACGTCGTGTAAGAAGCTAAATCTCAATGCTAAAGTTGCGCTGGCTATATCCAAAGGCTCTATAATAACTACATTGCCAAGTTAAATTGGGAGGATGACCCAAGAGAAAAAATGCCTTTAGGACTTCCACAAATGAAGGGGGAAGGTAACATGAGGTCAGATTTAGGAATAATGAGACTATCTACCGACCCATCATATTTATCAACACATGCCTGTTCAACTACCTGCTATCCTACCTATAGTCAATACTCATCTGTTGGGGACTATCAAATCAATTACATGTAATCAAACAAACCAGGCTTAAAAACAGTTATCTCAGGAAAGGCACTTTTAAAACGTTATTTACGTGACTTATTAAAATTTAAATTTTTAATGAAAAGTAAAAGATTAGCCATTTGTTATGGGGTTCAGAGAAGAACCTTCACGATGTTAATTTTTTGAGATATGATTGGATGTTTTCTCTTCATTGCATACTGAGACGCCCAAGTGGTATTCTTCTGTGCTAACTTCCTTCCATAACAGTTTTACAAGTTTGACATCTTGGCGTCTATGCATGTGTACGATCTACCTTAAGCAATTTATTTGCCTAAACAATATCGTTATAAGAGCTTTCTTTATTAAGTATGTGTTCTTCTTCTATACGGATTTGTAGCGATATGATAATGAGGTTAAAACAATTTTCCTTTCAAATATTCGTAGTTCTTCCTTATCCGTTTTAGTCATTGTCCATGATTAGCATCTATGTATTAAAATAGGTAAAAATTTTAAATTATGATCTGTATTTCTTTAGTGGCATTATTATTAACCGTGATTATTTATCTAAGATATTTAAAGTGTTCCATATTTACGAAATTGTAGTTGTTAACTTTAATATTTTATCAAGATCTATTAAATTGGTCTCTTCTGTTGATTCGCTTGTATTTCTTCTTAGCTTGACGAATTCTTCTTTTTTCATTCTGTGAACTACTAGTGGGTTCTTTTTACGGAATTTTTTCATCACGTTTAGGTAATCATCAACGGTATATAAACGTTGTTGAAATTTTAGGGCATTTTCAAAATCTCCAAAATCACTACCATTGGGTAAAAGCTATGACTAGGAAAGAAATAGCGTAATGTAATTTTTTCAATGGTAGGATGAGTTTCCAAAATCATTTTTAGAATCAACTATTTTAATGCTGCGGTTTTGGCCGCCACAAGAGTCTGACCACAAAATTAAATGTTTTGCAGAAGTAACATTTTCTTCAATGTGTTTCTTAAGACCAATGCCTACGTCCTGGGCTCCCCGACCAGCTTCACCTTCTATCCAAATATAACAATGACCTTTTGACGCTTATAATACACAATATTTATTAGAATTCTCGAAAGGGGAAGAGTTTTTCTTTAAATCAAAATAAAAGGTTTCCACTTCTGGTTGATCGTTGCTTATCTTCATGTCTAGCTTTCTTTCTTCTAAGTGCACATTTTTTCTTTTTTTAACGCTTAATTGTTCGTTATCTGCGCAATTTTTAATTTCTAATTCGAAACAATCACATCTACTACAAGTATCTTTTTTCAACTTTTTTCTTTGAAGATTAAATCGTGTTAAAAACATTTTTTTGTAAAACGAAAATTTAACAAGGTCATTGTCTGCTTCTTCAATATACAATTCATACATTTTACTTCCAATACTACTTCTTAACCTAAACGCCTCAACAAGTTGCCAACGTCACCATTGTTAACCACGTTTATGTACATATGTTGCCAAATATTCGATTTACAATCATTAAAACGCTCGCAAGAGGCGCTTGGTCCAAAACTAATACACAAAAATTAGTCGCTTGCTCTAGTTATGCAAAATTCAAAATCCAAAATAAAAAGAAAGGTACTTAATTTTTTTAAATATATCTGGTTATCCGTTACTAACAGGTTAATGGGATTTATTACGTAGATAGTTTATGCCTTTTTCTATCTTCTTCTTTAAGTTCCATCTTCTATCGAAGGTTGGAAATCATCATGGCTATACGGACTCTGTTGACTGCCGCTCTATAAAGTTCTACACTACTGCATTCAAACCATTCATTTAAGTTTTTAAGCCAGAATATTCTTCGTCTTCCCACATTTCGCTTTCCTCGGATTTTGCCTTGCATAATAAGTTGTAATAATGCGTATGTTTGCCCTTTCATCACATGTCCTAAGTACTCAAGTTTTCGTCTTTTGATAGTTAATAATATTTCCGCCCCATTTCCTATCATTCTAGTTACTTCCACGTTTGACATTCTTTGAATCCATGATATTCGTAAAATTCTTCTGTAACACCAAAATTCAAAGGCGGCAAACTTATTCAGATGGACTTGTTTTAGTGTTTACGCTTCCAAGCCATAAAGAAAAGTAGGGAACACGTAATATCGAAGCATTCTCAGGCTCTAACTTTATATCCCGAAAACAAAGAAACTTTTAAAGTTTAAAAAATAATGCACGTGCTATTTCAATGCGTGTCCTAATTTCTTTTGTTTGGTCTACATCTGATGTTATCCTGTTGTTCCTCTTTTCCACCAGAAAGCGCCATAATCCACAATTTAAGAAATTGGGGCTGGGTCTAGTGATGCATAACGCCGTTCATATAGCAATTTTTTGTCACATGTTTATAGTTTTTCAAAAAATGAACTCCGATTTAAAGATTAAAACGTAAAACAAAATATAAAAACCTATTGAACCTTATTCAGAAAATTTCAGAAAAGAATAACTTTTGTGAAAGATTGTGGGACACAGTCATATAATAAAAGATAAGATAAAAACTTCAATTCAGAGAGTGGACATTCTTAATAAATGTATAATCTAATATGGAAGCATGTTTATGTTTTACAGACTTAGAAAGCACTGAGCACACAAGTATTTATTTTTTTATGTACTAGGTCGTAAAATAAGTATACTCAAAACAAATAAATATTATCTACCAAGTATTCTACTCCACTTTATTATCAATGCATCAGATATATTATAAAGATTTCGTCGTAGATGTAAATTAATAGGAGATAAAACCAAATGTAGAGCATATAGTGAAATCTGAATATCTTAGAATAACTATATCGAGCGGGAACATTATTGATGAGCAAAAGGGAGACCCATCGCTGAGAAAGTGACAAAGCAATTAGCAAAAGCAAAGGGTACTTTGTACTAAAGTACCCATACTCTAAAGCATAAGCAGGTCTTTTCGTACTCTTTTAGTAAGTGATAGATTCGACCGTTACTTGATGGAAATTCATTTTATCTAACAATTAAACAGGTATGCGTTTACACGTCATATTTTGTAACTGAATAAGATGAGGAGGGGATAACTGTTTGTGTCAAGTTGGTCATTCAGAATTATGTCTGTATTTTTTAATTTGCTAATTTCCATAGATTCTAATATTCATGGAATCTACAGATAGCTTAAGGCCTTTATTATAAATACACTTTTTTAGTAATAAAAATATATAAATAGAACCTAGAATACGCCTGTAAAAGTATGTAACCTTTGATCTCTGGGATAAACCCATCTCCTGAACAATGGTGCCGATATGTGTAGGTAAAATTTTCTACACCTATTTTAACCTGTTTATTTCCTCATTATCAATATATATGAGTTGTAACCGATACCACAAACTCATTTACTTATAGAGACTATATATTGACTATAGTTATTACTATACAAATCTGACTCGAAATATCGTCTTAAAATAACAGTAACAGCAAAGTGAAAGATTAGTCATTTTTTATGAAGTTTAAAGTAGAAGCGTTCACGAAAATTGAAGTACTAATAAGACCACCGCAATCGGGCGTACCCTGGGTAATGAATAATTAAGTAATCGTTAATTCTTAAATCACCCGTTCAATATGTTTTTTGTTAAATCGGTGCTTTTTAGGACCAACTATTCTAATTATGTGTATAAATATTAAGAGTATATCTAGAGATAAAGACACTCTACTTTACATAAAAACTTATAATGAGAGAAAACAAAACCAGTCAGCTGAGAGAACCTTTTAACGATGTTGAGCTTGGATCCGCTATCCACGTATATAATGAACAATATTACGGCTCCTGGCTGAGGATCTGAGCACAAAACTATAAAATTTGAACTAAAAATACAACAATGGCTAATATCCAAAGTCTTTAGATAAGCAAAGCAAAGACAAAGTTGTTGCCTTGCTTAAACCTGGCAAAAACTCCAACGACCACAAAAGCTATCGGCCAATATATCTATTTATTATCATGATCCTTAATATAAACCGATAATAGAAGAAAAACTCAAATTAAAAGAAAAAAGTGGCTATATATGACAGGTTAGATCATATATGTCACAAATACTAAATCTTGCCCAACACAGCGAAGAGAAGTACGAAAAATATCAGGTATGAGGAGTGGTATTTGTTAATCTAAATGCCGTTTATAAATAGTTATTTAAATAACTTATAAAATATTTAGTTATAAATTAGTCAGCCAAATTCAGCGAATATTAAGACTCACATCCATACATAAGCTCTACAATATCGTAGCTATCAATCCACCTAATATCCGAAGATAAGTAGCTACAGAGCAAAAAAAACAAAGTCCAGATTCGTGACATCCATTCCACGAATACCAGCCTATTTTATGACTAGAATCAAGGAAAAACTGGCTATATCAACACATCTGCAAGATATACAAACAAAAATAAGCTGCTCCTCTCCATCTGATCCCTCGAACGGAACTTCCTTATGGTAGTTATCTTCCTTAAATCTGCCAGGAGGACTCTTGCCTGCAAACACCGGTTAACTTATGTGCATGTGGGGTGGTACAAGACTTATCACACTTTCTTAGTTAACTTTACCGTTCAAATCGCTCTTTTTAAAGGGACAAGGTTTATTTATGTGAACTGAACATGTAAAGTACAGTCAGTAAGCTATTACTTATAAAGATTATTGCAAATTTGACACTAACTCCACTTATATTGATTACATATTACTCCTAAATACGAGATAAAACATTCAGAAATATGTAATATTGGTGAAGTGGTATAATTCATGTTAGAAAAATTAATCATTCTTCCCTTTTTTGTGCACTACTACCCATTTTAACAAAAAAATATCTATTTTAGCACTTAAATATTTATTTTGAGATAACCTTCTATCCAGAATTAAAAAATAGAATAATAAGAAATAGAATCCAGAAAAAAATAAAATAATAAAATAGAAGAAATAAAATAATAAAAAAGCTGTATATAAGATATGATGAAACAATAAAAGAAGTTCTTATTAACCGGATTCTTAAATAAAACGTATAAAGACATACTCACGTTAACAAAATACATTAGGAAATTTTCGCATATGAAAAAACACATCCAACTTGGTAATGAAATCCTTTTGTATCTATAAATCTATTTTTAGAAAAGCACGTACCTACCAAAAACAGGTATTTGGTAGTACACATATCTGTTACATACTGTAATGCGTATGAATGATAACAAAAGTAAGGAGTCTATATGAACCGTTTAGAATATACGCTGGAAATAAACGGCTTAATCCCATAGTTGCCAAACTATCAGAGCTTACTTAAACCGATATAAGTATGGTTCCAATATACACGGAACAAGATCTGAACGACCCCTATAATATATACACGTGAACTAAGCGATATACATTCATGATACAGGGGTACTTAGGGGCTCCACAAAATTTTTAAAAATTGTGAAACTATACATGTTGACGAATCGACAGAGCCAATATTATGGAATAGTCAAGTGAGCTCCGTATATCGGTGGCCACTTGACCACGGAGCTCACTTGAACCTGAATTTTAACATGGGCGGAGTCCACTTTATGCCGTAGATATATATATATATATATATATATATATATATATATATATATATATATATATATATATATATATATCCGACTTCTTAAAAATGTAGTACTTATAAGCAGCTGATTCCCTATATTACTTTTAAAATTTAAATAAATATTATTTCATGCTGTATTGACTATTGTATTATACTTTGACTATACTTTTATTACATATATTATATTACATGATTATAATATACAAGATACATTTTTAAATATTATTTAATTTAAGATCAAATGATTACAAACTTTATATTTCATGTCGTTTTGTCGTAATATAAAGACAGCTGTTTCCGAAAGTATTATTTATACGGTGATTAGAATATTTTTATATACATAGTTTTGGACGTGTTTTTTTTTTAATAATGTTAAGTATGTCAATGAAACATACTGCTTAGTCCCATTTTATTATTATATTAAACTTCCCGTCACTTACATTACGTAAAACATAATTAAATCTCTCCTTAATTTATTTATATACTAGACGGGTTTTAACTTCTGACAGCTGTAGATATTAAATTTATATACAATATGTACAATGAAAACATAATTTAGTTAACATAAAGGAATCAAATAAAGATACAATACAGATACAAAAAAATAACGTTAATCGAAGTATATGGTAACACTTAGCAAATAATCAAAATAAAGGGTGTATCTTTGAATGGTTTAATGGCTGGCCTATTTTTCTTTAAATATTTATTTAAAGTTGTAAATTTATTTATGCTTTTGCCTAATTCTAGCTATAAACGAACTGCACTTCTGACCAATTTAGTCAAGACGAAGACGAATACTGCTTTAAAGGAATCGAAATACACCAAGAACTACCCAAAGAACCGGACGGAATAATCATACCCACGTCTCCATGGGAAAAAGGTGAACTAATCAAAAATAATTCACCAAGAAAAGCACATAGTCCAGATAAAGTCACATCCAGAGCTCTAAAGTGTCTACCTGCGAGAGGATTTGTGTTTTTATATAACATAACAAATGCGATACTTAGATACCCGCTCTTTCTAAACGGATAGAATGAAGTCCATGTCATCATTGTCTAGAAGCCAGGAGAAGAATACCTTTCCGCAGATCTACAGACCGGTTAGCTCACTTTCAGCAATCAGCAAGATTTTAAAAAGTGTCATACTAAGCAGACTCCAAATAAAAACAGACAGGCCAGGACTAATCCCAGAAGCTCAGTTTGATTTTAGAGCATAGTACTCCAGCAAACTATAAGTACTTAGACGAATAGAATACATAATAGATAGACTTATCGACAAACAATACACAGAGATCTCTTCGTTTAAATATTATGTTCATATAGAAATTAAGCCACAATTAATGGTTTTAATGAAAATCATAATCTTAATTAATGAATGTTTAACTTTTCGATTTTCATTCTGAAAATTGTTTTCAAAAAAAGATTATTATACAAATTCTAAAAAATGTATATCCAATACAAAATCTTTTTGAACTGGGACAACCAGGGTCCCAATAGGACAAGTCCTATCTGTACATGGAGCTCTGGAGGCCGAAGGGGAACAAAGGGGTTATGCCACACCTACTGTACACAATATACAACGCCGATGTCCCAAGAATACCAGGAACACTACTCAGCCTTTATGAAGACGATACAGCGATTGCGAAAAAACGTATAAACTTAGATATAGCCGTAAATATTCTACATACAGTATTGAATAACATAAAAGAAGAATGGAGTATTTATTGGAAATAGCTATAAACTTAAAAAAAAAGACAAGTGTGTATCTTCAAAAAGAGAAGAGAAAACCCAGAAGAACACCTGACAGTGCAAAGCAATCCCATCGAATGGAAAAGAGAAACGAAATATACCGAAGTCATAATGGACCAAGGACTTAATATTTACGCAGCACGTGAACATAACATTTACAAAAAAATAACAGCTACAGCTGCAATAAGAGGACTCACAGGTAGAGGGAGCAAACTAGACAAATAAAGAATAAATACAAAACTAAGATTTATCAACAGTATGATGCTATCAATAATTACATATACATTTCTCGTATGGGGACACATAAGTAGCTCCAACAAAAGGAGGATAAAAGCAGCCCAAAACAACAGCCTCAGACAAGCTGCAAATATACCCAGATACGTTGCTGAACGTTTACTGTTCAGTGAACTGAAATAAATAAAGGTAGCAATATGATGAGCTAGAGAACTATCCAAGCTCGATACTGCGAGTGATAATAGGATATGATACGTTCCAGTTCCATCGATGGAAGCAAAAAGTAGCAAAACAGCAAATACTTGCTCACATATAAAATCTAGATAATCGCAGCTCTATCAACTAAAGAAAACCCGACACAAAGCACTGGTAAATTTACCAATTGACGGTATATTTTTCTCTACCTCTCTCAAAAAAACCACAATAACCCTAAAAAATTGCATCGAGCACCAAAAATTATTAAAATACAGAAATTACTCTTTTTAGTATGATAGGCCTTAAGGCCTGTTGTTTCCGGTCTGATTTAATTTGCGATGTTGATTGCCAGCAGTCTCTCTATATTTTAGGGGGTCTTTTACCCCCTAAAAGATGGAGAGGTCTTTTTAACTTCTGGTTTTTCATCGCTTACTATTTGGACAAGACTCTCTCTCTTTTCATTCTGTTAATATATTGGTTCTATTCATCTCTTCTTTGACGTCTCCATCTGACGATAAGCTTCTATGAACTTTACACATGTTTTTGATTTGTGTATTAGGGATTTAAGTTTTACTCTTAAAATTTTACCTGCTATGGCCCTTAGTGTTTTCATCTCTGTTGTTATTAGGATTTCTTTTTAATTGTTGTTTCTGCTCTTGTTTCTATAGCATAGGTTAATATCGGTTGTACACAATTCTTATAAATGTGCGTTTTTCATTCTATCCTTATGTTCTTATTTCTTCATATCACGACTCGTAGGCATCCTGATACAAATGCTGCTTTAGTACCTTGTATGCGGATAGCTTGTATGTATCGAACGTAATAGTTTGATAGTTGGGTGGGCATTTTTGTACCCATTTTTTATGTATAGGAATCGTTATACTTGATTTTCATTTCTTTGGTATGCATTTTATTTCAAGGATCTTTTGGAATAATTTCGTAATATTTTCTGTTAATGCTCTTTCTCCATATTTTAGTAGTTCATTTGTAATCGTATCCGGACCTTCTTCTTCGATCTCTCTATCTTCTTCCTTGTAAAGCTCTTTTATGTACTTTTTTCATCGTTCTCCATGTATACTGTTTAACTCGTTAATAGCTTTTTTCCTTCTCTTTACTATCTTTCACACTTTTCGTTGTGCACAGTATAAATCACGTTCCATTTCTTTTATGAATTTAGACCAATATTCCCTCTTTAGATTTCTTTTTCTTTAGATTTGCCATTTGACATTATTCCGTGTGGTTACATAGTATTGCTAATTTATGGGTTTCTTATTACTCTGATAGCGGATACACGCTTTCGTTTTTCATAGGCGAAAGTTTTAATTTCATTGGTTAACTTCCGTATGAGGTTCTGTTCACCATTTACATTAAGCTTACGTGATTCCTTGCTTCGATTAGCAGCGGATATTCTGTTCTTTTTTATTGTTTTTATCTTTGATCTACTTTATTTTCTTCTAATATGTTCTAATATGCCGTTTTCTCTAAATTTTTCTTTCAATCAACTTTGATGTAGCCATCGATGATGATGTAGTTGTTTCGTCTTTTAAGGTCTCGATATTAATTTTTTCCATATATTTTGGCGGTAATTTTTCCTTAGTGGTATTTTTATTAAGATTTTCCATAAAACCATAATATGGTCTGATCCTAAGTTTTACATTATTATATAAGGTGATGTTAATGTTCTGATATCTAATACCTATTTAAGGTGTATTTTTTGCCCGTTAATATATAGTGTAGAGTTGGTTTATGTGCTTGGATGTTTGTAAATGTATATTTGTGTTATAGTTTATGTAAAAAGAAAGTGTTATTTATTCTCAAGGTATTCTGGCCGAAAAAATTAATTAGTGCTTCTTCATTGCGATTTATTGCCTCTTCGTTGAAACTTTGTTTGATGCACTTTCTTTTAATACTTCGTTCCCTATTATTGCGTTTCAGTAGCCTAATATTATGACTTTTTCACGTATATTAATTGTATTTATCTGATCTTGTAATGTACTGTAGAAAAATTTAGTTTCTTCCTCCTTACCTATATCTGAAGCATATAATAATATTAAATGTATTTAAAGAAAGCGCAACCACAAACAAAAACCAACAAAATGAGCAAGGGGAGCCCACATCCTCGAGCTCCGAGTCGCTGAACTTGGCATAGCCCAGATCGGGAACTCGAGTCCCGACAAAACAATACAGTTCAATGATGTCACTAGCGACAGCGGGAATTGGAGTAGGATTTTGTGTGGAAGTCCTTGTATCGAGGATTCTCACACGACAAGCGCTTTGATGATAGGGAGCCTTTATAGATCATCAGCGTGATATGGGGCACTAATTACACGAATTAATCCTCCTGTGAAGAAGCAAATGCTAAAGCATAGACTTATAAAAAATATTGTGGCTGTAAGCACACAAAACAAAAATTGAACAAAATCAGACTATATAAAGATAAGAGACTTTTCTGGACGCGAGTAGAATGCATAAGGAGGACTCGAAACTAGTCTGGCCTAGAATGAGTTATTCTTAGTAGATTTTAGGAATAATAAATATTGGGTGCCATGTAAGATTTGTAAGTTATAAAAAGCCATACAATTAAAAAAAAATGGCTCCATTACAGAGCCAAAGAAGGTTTAGCCTTACTAATACACTAACCATACCAAAATCAAATCAACGAGTGTCAATACATATCAGAAAAAATTGTAACAGCAAACACCAGAATGGAGAAGAAAGACCTGAACATCATCGGAGTATACGGGCAAGGAAAATGGTTTATGACGAATTACAATAAGTAACGGATCAAGTCAGAGGTATGATGATAATATTGGAGGATTTTAACGCTCGAATAGGCAATCAAGTAATACTCGAAATTAACCGAAAACATAACGAGAATGTTAAAACGAAAATGAAGAACTAATGATACTAACTTACGGACGAATAACGAACTTAGAATAAACAACACATTTTTTGACCACAAAAACTAATACAAATATACATTAAATAACACCCGTGAACAAAACTATTTGATAGATTACGTTATAACCAACAGAAATATACATTCATCAAAAATAATTGACGTAAGATGCCTCAACTCAGCAGATGCAGGTAGCGACCATATCCTAGTAATATGTAAAATAAGAATCATCATGAACTAATTCACACCCAAGAGAGCGCCTTTATCACAAACAAAAATCAGAGTCGAAGGACTAAAAACCGAATCCAAGGAATACTTATACAGAAAAAGAATAATAGAGAAGATTCATCATCATCAAGCATCCTACTACCTCTGTTAAACTAAACCTACCTCAGATAAACTAAATGAAATAATACCACTAGCAAAAGAATAACAAGGTTTTAGGTCGTGAAGATCATGCACCGACGCTTTAATTATAATGAGGCAAGTGCAAGAGAAATCATTAGAATACAACAAACCGACATACATATGATTCGTGGACTTTAAGAAATCATTTGACCGGCTAAAGGACGTTATCCAGGTACCGTACGCAAAAAGAATACCTTTAAGAATAATTAAAACGATCGAATACATCTGCCAAAACAACACGATAAAAGTAAAAGTAGAAGAAGAACTAACTGACCATATTGAAGCTAGCAATGGGAGAAGACAGGAAGATTCCCTGAGTCCTCCATTGTTTAACCTGATTGTAAATGAAGTAATAAAAAAGTAAGAACTGAAAAAGGATACCAAATGGAAGCAAAACAACTTAAAATAATCTGCTATGTAAACGACGTAATACTACTCTCTCAAAGTGAAGATGAATTATAACGTATGCCGCAACAACTAAATATAACCACCAGAAAATTTAACATGTTCATTTCTCCAAAAAAGACAAAATGCATGGCTATAACAGCAAATGTACTTAGATTATATTATAGATACTATTAGAGCTGGACGAGATGGAGATGGATAATAGAACAAATGATGGAGTTTAAATATTAAGGCATCACATTATCTACCTACGGAAAGCTCGAAACAGAAGTTTAAAGATCAAGAGAATATCGGGAAAGACATGAAAGGCAGAATTTACAAAACAGTCATCAGACCAATAATGACATACGCGGCAGAAACACGACCCGGCACAGAAAGGAGAAAAGGATGTTAGAAACAGCAGAGACAAAATATCTTAGAAAAATTTATGGTAAAACACTATGGGACAGAGCTAGAAGTACCGATATACGATGTGCATGCAAGGTAGAAAACATGAACGACTGGGTAAGAAATGAAACGATCATATAAACCGAATGACAACAAATATCGCAGTTAATACGACAAGAGACAATTTCCCAATAGGAAGGCGATAAGGAGACGAGGAAGACGATAATGAAGAAAATATAGAAAGGATATCCGAAGAACTTGTCAAGTGTATCGATTTGTATAGTACCAAACCGATAATCGATTATTATAAAATTGAAACGTCAAATACGGAATTACTAGGTAAATCTCATAAAATTGTTACCTTTTTCTGGTAAAATAAACTTGAGGAACTTTACGAGAAAATAATGAACCATATACATATTTGAGAAAAATGTAAAATAAAGTAACCGAAGAATTAATATTGTGTCCAGTAAAACTGTAAAAGACCGAAAATATTTTATTATACCATTACTTTTTGATCCTGAACGAGTAATATCACATCTGTTTCTCGTACTTTTCGCAAATAAAGACCAATTCGACGAATGAAAAACTTATTGTGTCGAAAATAATCTCGAACTACTTATTATAGAGATATTTTCTTATATTTATGCTGACAAAGCAATAAAATTAAGAATCTGTCAAAATATAATTAAAACAGCCAGCGAAGACGAAATCCCTCAAATTATAGATCATTACCATTGTGGCAAAAACAATTTACATCGAGGAATAAACAAAACTGTCAGAAGAATAAAGGAGAAATACAATTGGAAGAACCTAACAAAAGATATCGAAAAATTTATAAAAGCATGTAAAATTTGCCAAAAGGTTAAGATTTACAGAAAAAAACTTAAGAGAACCATTAGTATAACAGAAACTCCAAAGAGACCATTCGAAAGAATTAATATAGATAGTTTCGAATACCCCACTAGAAACTATGCTTTAACTATTCGTGACGAATTAACGAAATTCACACAAGCCTATTCTTTAGATGACAAAAAGGCAGTAATAGCAGCTAATACACCACTACTGTTTTCCAGCATTATGGAACACCCATTAAGAATTCATTGTGACTGACAATGACTTTTTTTTAATTTATGTATTCTTGCTTTTAATTCTCTAATAAAAGAAATTGTATTAGTAGCCATCACATTAATTGAGTTAGCGATACATTTAAGAACAGATAAGTCACTCAAAAAATGTATTTTTTCAACTTGTTTTTTTCGACATAATCGCAGGCTTTAATAATACCAATCGCTTCTGTACAAAAAAATGGAAGTATTATTATTCAGTTAGAATTTTTTTGAACGTTTGTTGATGGTATATAGAATGCACATCCCGTACCATTATTTTGTTTTGATGCATCGGTATATATTTCCAGAAAATCTGACAGATTTGATATGCAGGCGCTTAATATATTTTTACTTATCAACAAATTTTCATTATATACAGGAATATTAATTTCTAGTGGTTCCAACATATCGAAGAATTCAGATTTTTTGTCGGCAATAGTTCTTTTTAAATCACTATTATAATTACTTGTATTTCTAAGAGCCATACATAATGGAGGAGAAGGTTTTTTTGATCAGTACGGGTTAGTTAAATCGTGGTTATTTAATAAGGCTATTTTATCTAACAGAGTACGGTTTAAAAAAAAGACTTAATAATAATTTTTTTGTTAACCACCCCCTTCGTAAAAATAATGGTGGTTCTAGTGCTTCAATCCGAAGTGGTTCCATAGGCGTTGAACACATTGCACCCAAACAGAGTCTTAGGGAAATATTTTGAATTATTTCCAGTCGTTTTAAAATGTAAGGACTAGCTGATCCATATTACGTACATCCGTAATCCAAGATGGACCTAATAAAGGCTTTGTAAAAAGATAAACACGATTGTGGATCTGCTCTCCACCAGGTTCTCCTTATGAATTTTAAAAAATTTATGCCTTTTAAACATTTTGATTCTATACTTTGTATAAATGGTTTCCAGCTAAGCTTCTTGTCAAGAATAATTCAAAGATAAGTTATCTTATTTGATACTGGATATAAGGTACCATTTACATTTATGTTATCAATATTGTGTAGATTATGTCTTGTAAAGATGGTACCACTAGATTTTTTAGGGGTTAAAGAAAAACCTAACGATTCAAATTTCAAAGTAGTTAGTTGTATATGTGACGTGAGCTCAGTTATGCCTACTTCTAATTTTTTATTAGCATTATAAACGACCAAATCATCAGCAAACTGTATAATATTATAATTATTTTTTTCCTCGTATATTTCTTTTGTAAAAATATTAAACAAAAGGGGAGAAATAACGGAGCCCTGTGGTAAACCTGTGGATGATCGTCTGGGACCTATTACAGAATTGTTATTTGACCTTACATAAACTTTTCTTTGTGATAAAAGATTGCATAAGACATTACACACTCTCTCAGGAACATCTGCCTGAAGCAATTTTTCTATTAACATAATGATATTAACTGCATCGTAGGCACCTTTTATATTGAGAAATGCAGCACCTAAGTAATAGTTATTTGAAAAAACTGAATGTCTGTTGTTAAATAAGAAACTGCGTCAATAGTATAAACCCCTTTTTAAAACCAAATTGTTCCAACGGAAAAAAGGCAGTGCTTGTCAAATGGAATTCTAACCGGTGTTTAATAATCCGTTCAAAAGTTTTCAGGTCAACACAGGACAACAAGGATATAGGCCGGTAAGACTCTGCAAGGTTGGGATTTTTGTGTGGTTTGGGGTATGGTACAACTAAAACATTTTTCTACTCCTCAATGACAGCGTTATATAATTAAATATCGTTAACAATTTCCAAAAGAAATAATTTACCGACAGTTGGTAAATTCCGCAACATATCGTATGTAACTTGATCCATACCTGGAGCTGTGTTACTGGTACTTTTTAATGCAAATTATAGTTCCGTAAATTTCAAAGGATAATTAAATATATCATTTTGAACATCTGTATTATCTATTAAATCCTTTACTTCCTGATCTGATGAACATGGTGTGATATTTTGTAAAAAAGTTTCTATCCAGTCATAGTTACTACATTTAGGCTTAGGTGCGGGAATTCTTTGCATTTTTTTGCCTGTTGCCATATTTCCTTAGACGGAGTATTTTTGTTAAGTTTAGCGCAGTAGTTAATCCAGTAACTCTTAGCTTTGTTTTTTAAAATTTTTTTTGATGTTGCCATTTTTTCTTTAACCTGTATATAATTTTCTATATTACTATTGTTGATATAATTATTTAAAGCTTCTTTTCTATAACGAACGACTTTATCACATTCATCATCCCACCAAGGAGGTGGTGACAGTTTAGATCTTTTACAAGGCTTATTGATTGGAATTGAACATGTAGCAGCATATTCAATGCCTTCCATAAAATATTTATATTTATCATTTACATTTAGTAGTTGTGGTTTATTACTAAAATATAAAATGCACATTCGTTCCTATTCCATCCAGTTAGCTTTTCTAGTGTTCCATTTGGTTTTTGATTGTATTATGTTGCTAAACTGTTCCCTCAATAGACTAAGTTTCATAAGAATGGGAAAATGATCCGATCCAAGAGTATCTTTTACCACCGTCCAGTTAGTTTTATCCGCGATATCTGGAGATACTAGTTTTAAATCGACAGAAGAATTTTGACCCGACCGAGATATTTTTGTAGGTGACCCATCATTTAAAATTACCAGGTTATTTTGATTTAATGCATTTACCATATTTTTCCCAGATTAATTTATTTTATATGAGCCTCATAGGTCATGGTGCGCATTAAAATCTCCTGCAATTATTGATGTACCATTTATATCATTAAAAAGATTGCAAAAATTGTGTACAGTAACTGAAACATTTGGAGGACAATACACAGAAATACAATTAATAGATAAGATTTTAGAAACAAAAATTTCTCCTGCACAGATTTGCATACCATTACCATCTACTACATTATTAAGAAATACTTCTTTGAAGCTGATATTATTTTTTATAAGAATAGCGACACCCGTCATACCATCTATCCTATCCTTTCGCACAATAGAATATCCATAAAATGTATAAGTTACTTTTGGTTTAAACCATGTTTCTGATATAAGAGCAATATCAACATTATAATCTGATAATATTTTTACTATGCTATGTTTATTGGATACAGCGGAACGTGCGTTCCACTGACAAATTTTTAATTGGTTAAGATTAGAATATGTCGTCATCATCAGGTATAGTTTCATTACAATTAAACGCAATATTTTTAATAAAATTTACATTGATGGCTGAGAGTTCTTCAAAAGATTTTACTTCACTTAGTACTTTGTGAAAGACCGTAAAAAATCCTTTAATAAATTCATTTGACATATCAGATTCAAAATTTTCTCTTGATGGTATATTAATAGGTTTATCGGATCCAAAATTAAATGCGAACGTTGGAGGGGGATTTGATATTTGAAGGGGGGATGTGGCTTTTCGCTTTCTGTTAACTGACTCGATTTGAGTTAAAGCGTTGTGATTTCGCCCTGTTTGTAAGATAATAGAATTAGTTGACTGCGATGAAAAAGGTTGTCTAGGATTTTTGGTATTTGGCCTTCGTGTGGGCAAAGGGGGAAACTCTTCCTCTGATAAATAAGGTAAAGCTTGAAATTTATTGTTAACTTTTAATGTTGAAGCATATGATGTTTTATTTAAATTTCTTGCTTCCGTAAAAGTTAAATTCTCCTCAGCCATTTTCTTTTTTATTTCACTGTGTTTTATATATGTTGGACAAGATTTAGAGATAGATTTATGTGAATTTGTTTTACAATAAATACAACAATTATCCTGTGGATCTCGACATGAATGAGTTTCATCTTTTGTTTTACCACAGTTTATGCAAAGAGCCACTGTGTTACGACACTGCTTCGCTACGTGACCATATTTAAGACACCGGTAACATTGTGTAACACTGTGAATATAAGGTTCAACTAGACAAGATACAGAATTAATCGAGATGTTTAAGGGTAACATGTTACCCTTGAATGTAACTATGACTGTTTGTCGAGGGACAAATATTGTTTCTCCATCAGAAATAATTTTTCGCTTGATTCTCCGAATCTCAGTAGTAGTTACCGCAGATAGAAAATTTGTAAAAAGATATTGCTCGTCAGAAAAAGTATCAACATTCTTAACAACACCCTTCCTCGATAATAAATTATTTGGAATATAAGCAATTAAATTTTCGTTTTTTAATTGATCATTAGCCACTAGTTTATTGGACTCTCTAATTGTTTTTAAATGAACCCTAATTATGTTTTTGCCTGCTCTATCAATTCTTACAATATTTTGAATATTTAATTTTTTATGTAAAATATGACCGACTGCCATAGGATGTAATTTACCTATATTTTCATTATTGGTATTTTCAATAAATACGTAGACAAAATCTGAATACAGGTTTGGTTTTTTTTAGATTGAAAACCTTACTTTTTTACTTGCTATCTAAAGGTGTGTCCTTATCTTTATCAGTTGTATTTTTACCATCTTTCCACTGTTCCACCCTTGTCCAGGGGTAATTCATCGGCCATTTTTTAAGCTTATCACCCACTAATTAATTTATTTATTGCACTTATAAAATATTTTATGTTTTATAAAGCTGGATAATTTTATCAAAATATCAAATTTGGTTCGAATCACCTAAAATACCTATTAACCCTGCGGTGCACGGGTGATAATTTGATACACGAAGGAAGGTTGGGTCTGAGAAGCCCAAAAATTAAACTAAGAATTTTTAATGTTTAATTTTGTAACAAAAGGTTTGCGTTGCATATATTAGAACTACTACTAAAGACAACTTACATGTACATCAAAAAATGAACTGCTATAAATAAATAAATTTTTATACTACATGTATGCTACAAATAAATTTTTTACAGTAGTGACACATGTAGAGAGTTTTACGATCTCTACAAAAAGCACAACGCCCCCTTTTATTTTGCAATTCCGAAGGTGCTTCTACTGGTCCAACACCACAGAGTTTAGCAGCAAGCTCTCTTATATCTCGTCCCAAAGGAGGAGATTGAGCTCTTGCTTTTATATTGTCCATCGCTAACTGAAGACCTAGTTCTTTAAAAAAAAAAATCTTCTTCTTTTGCTTGTTTGTAGATCCGGTGTGTTACTTTTCTGTATCACAAATGCATTTATTGCAGCAACATCAAGCAATGGATAAAAGATGACCATGGGGCAGCGTTTTGTATTTCTTGCGACAGTATAGGAATCTCGAAGTTTATCAACGGTGTCCACACCACCTTTCGTAGAGTTATAGTACATTATTGCTTCAGGTTTACTTTCGTCACCCGTGGTCGGATCGATTTGGTCATCATGGTGTAGGGTTGACAAAAGAACAACATGTTTTTTTGGTTTTGGTATATAGGACAATATTGTCATATCTTTGGTAAATCCAAACATAGTTGATTTTGGCGGTCTATTGTTCATTAAAAATTCGGTTGGGATATGCCTTTTGTTTTTCCGTAGGGTGCCTACAATTGTTAGTAAGTTTTGTGCGAGTTCAATTGATGTAAACCAATTGTCCATTGTGACATTCCGGTTTTATCTGGAGATTGGTTTGCAAAGCCGCTCAACCACATCGTTGACTGCAGAACTGATAGAATGTGGACCTTACATTCTAAAACTACAGCGACCTCTAAAGCCTAAAAGCATCTCATCGATAGTGACATATTGGCCAATGGTATAATATTTTTGAAAATTTTCAACTACATCCTTGAATACGACTCTAACTGCTGCAAGTTTGTCTACTTGTGTCCGTTTGTTCCTTGTACGAATATCATCTAGGCGTAAGCACTTCATAAGAAATCGAAATCCCAAAACTCAAAAATTGAAGTTCTACCTCCCCGGTAAACTCCAGCTAAGTAAAGCAGACCAATCAGAGCTTTTAGTTCACATATATTTGTTAGCCTCGCATCAGAACTGTCTTTATATCTCACGAACACATGCTCGATAAATACATTAGTACATTCAACAATATGTTTTATAATTTTGTCATTAAAAAACAGTTCCCAGCATTATTTTTCAGTTTTGCAACTTTTCGCTTCATGAATTACTCCAGGAAGTTTTGTTATGATATTTTCTCGTCTAGATCTAACATTTCGTGATCCGCATATCTTATTTCATTTCATTCCATCTTTGGTATTGTAATAAAGGTGTTGGTTTGCCTTACCTTGTGGAATACATTCTTGTACTTTTAATTCGCTGTCTGATAAATCCAATTCAGACTCTGAGTTATGATTAGCATCTTAATGTTCGAAGTTGCCAACTATAGACTCATCGGAATCTGAATCTTCATAATTTTCTTCCTCGTCGGTTGCAACTTCTTCGTTGAGACGTTGCAAATGTTTTGCCTCTCTCTCGTAAGAATACATTGATTTGCTAAGCTCTAAAAACAATACACTGCAAATTTTGTTTTGTACTTTCATAAAAAAAAAAACTTACATTAAGGAACGGGTTGGGTCTGAGAGAACGAAAACAGATATATCATCGACACTATTGCTTCAATGCGCATTTGTAACTGAGGGATTATAGCTAGCTATGCTGACGAAGGTACCTAGACCGTCAGGACCGTACTTAGACTCGCTGACCGAATAGAGATATTAGAAGAACTGAATGGGCCTGACAGACCCAACCCGTGCACCGCAGGGTTAAGCGATAATTAGATTTTAATGAGAATTAGATAAATGTTAATTATTATTTAACAAAGAAAATTATTTTTAACACATCGGCACTCTACAAAGGTTAAAATAAGACTCGATTTGAGAATGCTATACTTAATGATCTGAGCAAATTAAATGACATAAAACGAACATTTTCTAGTGTTAACCATCTACGATATTATGGATATGTAGAAATATTTCATGCTACACTATCAGAAATGATTCGAGAAAATCAAGCCGAAAACCCCAAAGATCATCCCTTCACCATACTCCTGTATGCAACAATATGCTATAACAACAGGAAAAATAAGACTCATGGTTTTACACCATACGAACTTATATTTGGACATACTGCAGAAAGACCACCAGAAACTTTATATAATCAAAAAACACTGATGACTAAATATATTAGAGATCTAAATAATCGTATGGAATACTTTTACAAAGTAGCCAGAGCAAAGGCAGAAAGACGGAAAGAACAGGCGAAAATAAGATTTGACGAAAATATTTCAGCACAACGACCTAATTTTAAAATTGGTATCAAAATTTATGTAAAAGAATCCCAAATTAGATCAAAATAAGAAAATATTTTTAATGGATCTCTCGAAATTCAAGAACTCTTTACAAATTCCGCAATTATCCTAAACCTCAAAACTAACCAAACTTCCAAAGTAAATTTTGACAGACTAGAACCTTATTTTGAATAATTTTCATTTACAGATTTTATGGACTCTTTTCAATCGCCCAGTACCAAATTCATCTTACTCCTATTAATAACACAATTGGAATATTGTTTCATGAAAAAGGAACTAGGTATACGAATATCTAATGATAATTGGACCTTACTTGTTTACAAAGAATTGTTAGCGATCAAAACTACAATATTCAACAATGACAGAATTTTAGAAAACCTACTGGAAAAATGTATTAACACTGATACAAGTGATACACCGATAAAACTTGCATTTTATTCCGAGGTACAGACACATGTCAGTCTTCTAAAACAAATTCCGTTAAGGTTGATCTTCACCCTCGATTAATTTGTTTCTGATCCTAGAGATGACTCTACTGCGGCATGCTACTGTGGTAAATTTTTTAACTTAATTGTAGATTTCTACATGATGACTCTGTAATATTTTCAAACCCTAACATAAATTACAGTTTTCTATCATTATATCCATTGGCTGAGTGGCCAAGTTGTATAAACAGTAATTTTATCAAATACGCTATAACTTATCTGCTTACTAGTAGACCAAGTAAGCAAATATATCTTTTACAACATCTTTATGTATAATACTTTACTGCTCTGCTGTGTCAGTCGAAATATAATATACCAAATAAATCATATTATCTAAACAATTTTATCGGCAAAGAAATTATGTAGGTACTTGCGGCTATGTCTGTGAATATCGTATTATACCATTAAATTCGTACATCATAATAATTATATTACATTTTTGTTGATAGTTAAAAATTAAATGATCTGGTATTATGTAATATTTTAGTCGTAAATAACAAAAGTGTTATGAGAACATGTCTTTCTCATCGTTTATATTTTCTATTTCGTGCTTCATTAGTCTTTTATATTCTCTGTTTATTCTTATAATTTTTCTTTTAATAATCACATTTTTATCTCGAAAAAGAAAATATAACGATCACATCACAGCTACAGAGGGCAATTTTTACTTTTAAGTAAAGTGCATACCTAATTTTTAATTGTAATTAATTTGTTCTCAGCTCTGATATCTAATAAAAAGTCTATATTGTACCAAAGTATCTTTATATTATACGCGTTGACAGTACACGCAAAAATTTTAACAACGCATACTATTTGCCTTTAGGTACTGAACGTAAGAGAGTATGCAAAATATTCTTCATGAATACCCTAGATATTTCCGAAAAAACCATCAGAACTCTTGTGAAAAAGAACAACTGTACTGTCAAAGGCATTCAGGATGAAGACCTTAGAGGAAGATACAATAATCATCACCAGATTAATCCATCTCTACGGCGACGTCAGGGATCATATTAACTCTATATATATATATATATATATATATATATATATATATATATATATATATATATATATATATATATATATATATATATATATATATATATATATATATGTATATATACAGTGCTAGTCAAAAGTCCGTTCCCCCCCTCGTATCTTTTGAACGGTTATTGTTATAATAGTGAAATTTGGAGGGAGGTAATAAACAGACGTAGGCTTCTTAACTAGTAATAACAGGTGACGTAATAGTCACAGATGACGTTACAGCGCCACTGTGACAGATAATTTTAAATGGGACCTTATGGTAAGTGATTGTTAAGATTGTGATTCATTCACTAAAAAACTAAGCCGGTCCTGTGTGTATCTGAACTCCACTGACGGCAGTGGCGCATTGAAAGAAGTGTGAAAACAACCACATGCGCAAGAAAAAAGACAGATGACTTTAGAACATTACATTTTTTGGTTACATTTAAGAAAAACATACATATTTCGTTAGAATTATATTAGTTTTATTAGTACATTCAGTAGTGTAAATAAAATCTCAAATATAGTGCAATCACCAGTTTTTTATTACTACAGTCCATCTATATTGAAGTCAGAATTAACATTTGATCCTTCCAGCCCGATAAAATTGGATTGCAGCTTGAGATTTGCACGTGGTTTATGGAATGGCGCCGGTAATACAAGTAGGTCAAATCCATTTTACCTAAATTTCTGTCGTTGTAGAGTTAATGCTGTTTCAATTTGCAGTCATTTAACAATTGTCTATACATATAATACAATATCAATTATCAATACAAAATCAAATATATAATACAATATCAATTCTACTTGTAAAGCTATTTTCAATGTTTTTTTCCATTTAAATGTGTATGTTTTATTTCCATTTTTATTATTCTTTGAGTTTAATATTTCTATATTAAATACACATAACTAGTATAAGGGTATCTCACTATTATGTTCATGTATGATATCGAGAATTAAACCATTAAACACAGTTAAACGCAATTATAGTCATCTCAAATTCCTAAGGCAAAACAACAATAAAAAGTGATTATAAACAATTACAATTTCAATATTAACATTAACAGCTACTTCTTATTTGCTGTAATAAATATATTGGTAATAATTATAAAAGTTATCGATTTATTCATTAAGCTCTAATAAAGTTCTATTACTATTATATACTAAATAATTATTCTGCATAAAAGAATACAGGATGGCCGCTAATTTAAATGCAAAGGTACGGAAGCGTGGAGGTATTAAACATAAGCTAACTAAATTTCAAAACTATTTTGAACCATTATATAATCGATTTCTAACAAATCAAGAATTTGATAATAAAGAGATAATAGAATTAAAAATCAGATTAGGTAAAGTAGAATCATTAGAAACGGAATTTGAAGAGATTCAAGCCGTGATTGAAGACATTTGTCCAGACGATGAACTTGAGGCACAACGTGAAGAGGCAGACATATTTTTAAACACTCTAATAGATTGTGTAGCTAGGACACAAGAGGTTGTTAAAAATATTGAAAGTAATTCAATTCCCCAAACCCTAGGGTCAGTAAATAATAATAGTCAATCTTTTAACGAAAATGCAATTAAATTACCACCCATTAAATGCCCTTCTTTTAATTCTGAATTTAGTAAATGGCTAGAATTCAAAGATACATTTGAAGCACTTTTTCATAACAACCTTACGCTTTCAGAAATTCAAAAATATCACTATTTAAGGTCATGCTTAGGTAAAGAAGCCTTGAAAATTATCCAAAGTTTAGAATTTGCAGCACATAATTACCAGGATGCCTGGCAGTTATTGTGTGACCGATTTGACAATAAAAGATTGTTAGTTAATAATCATTTAAAACATTTAGTTGAAATTGAGTCCTTACCCAAAGAATCATCAGTAGGGTTAAGAGGGTTTATTGATTATGTAAACAAGCATATTAGAGCGTTAAAAACATTGCAACTTCCTACTGAGCATTGGGATGCTATGATTGTTCATATGATTTCTTTAAAGCTAGATAAAAATACAAATCGGGAATGGGAACAATCACGTACAGATAAGATGTTGCCGAGTTTAGCTAGTTTTTTTGAGTTTTTGAAAAATAGAGCAGATTTTTTGGAAACAATAGAAACAAATAGCACTAGAGAAAATAAAGTCATCATTCATTTTTAGCTAGCAGTTCAGAAAATACTTGGGAACTAAAATGTAATTATTGCAAACAAAAACATTCTATTTATTCTTGTGATCAATTTTTAAAATTGTCAGTAGCTGAAAGATGGCACAAAATAAAACAATTGAAACTGTGTACTAATTGTTTATGTTATGGCCATTTTAATACACACTGCCAGAAAGGAAACTGTAAGATTTGTAAGGGTAAGCACAATCCTCCTTTAATAACAATTCTGCTGATAATCAAAACAATTCTGAGGATTTTGTTAACTCAGAATCTAAACAAAGTGATCAGTTCAATGGGTCATCCATTATTTGTGGTAATACTGTATTTAATGACAATTATGTTATTTTACCTACTGCAATTGTTGATGTTCAAGATAAGACAGGTAAATTTCACAAAGTCCAAGCCATCTTGGATGTGGGTAGTCAGTGTTCATTTATATCTGACAATTTGTGTAAAAAATTAAATTTAAAAACCAATCGCATTGATGTATCAGTATCTGGTATCGCTGGTATTAATTCTAATTTACGGTACAAATGTGAGGTACTAATAAAATCTAATATTCATAACTTTCAAACTGTCCTAAACTGTATTATTGTTGAAAGAATCTCAAGTAATTTACCATCTTGTAACTTCGATATTTCTAATTGGCACATTCCTAAAGGCATTGCACTTGCTAATCCTATGTTTAATTGTCCTAGAAATGTTGATCTATTAATTGGAGCGGATTTGTTTTGGGAGATTGTACTAAATGAAAGAATAAACCTCGGTCGAAATCTACCTGATCTAGTTAATACTGGCTTTGGCTATGTAGTATCAGGTCCGATAAATATTCCTATGAAAAAAGAGGTTAATTGCAATTTTTTAATAAATGACGATCTTCAAAAGTTCTGGTTTGTCGAGGAGATTCATCATGAACAGAAACAGATGTCACAGGAAGATTTGTTTTGTGAGGACTATTTCAATAAAACAGTTTCTCGAGATCCTTCTGGAAAATTTATTGTTCGTTTTCCACTAAAATTAGAAGCCACTCAATTAGGGGAATCAAAAAACTTAGCAGTTAAAAGACTGCTTTTTCAAAAGAAAAAATTGGAAAAGAATGATGTTTTAAAAAGCAAATACTCTAAATTTATGGATGAGTATTTAAACTTGCAACATATGAGGCAATTAACACAAAAGGAATCCAGTCAATTTCGATGTTTTTTACCCCATTTTGCTGTTTTCCGTGAAGACAGCCTTACTACTGACGTTAGGATTGTATTTGATGGTTCGGCTAAAACCGATTCTGGGATATCATTAAATGATATCCAATATACTGGGCCAGCCATTCAGAATGATATATTTAAAATTGTGTTGAGGTTTAGACAGCACAAGTTTGTTGTAATTGCTGATGTGGAAAAAATGAACCGTCAAATTTTGATACACCCTGAAGAAAGATATTTACAAAACATTCTTTGGCGACAAAATCCTAATGAGGACCTCGCACCATTTGAGTTGCAAACAGTTACTTATGGTACGACTAGTGCTCCCTATTTGGCCATAAAATGCATAAAACAATTAGCTTCTGACTATAAACATGATTACCCAATTGCTAGTGAATTGATTGACCGTGACATGTATGTAGATGATTTAATAACTGGCTTCACCAGTGAAGAACATGGAATAGAAATTTGTAATCAAATTTTGATGATATTAAAATCAGCTTCCTTTAAATTAAGAAAATGGGCTTCTAATAGCCAAGATATTTTAAAGGGTTTACAAGATACATCTGATGAGTTTAGTATATTGGAACTAGGAGAGAGTGATAGGCTTAGAACTTTAGGAATTCAATGGATTAGTAATACTGATTTATTAACATACAATGTTTCAACATCCAGTAATAAACAACCTATTACTAAAAGGAGTTTACTTAGTAATATTGCTAAGATATATGACCCTTTAGGTTTAAATAGTAAGTCCATGTATTATTCTAGTTAAGATATTAATTCAACAATTATAGTTACTTGATTTAGATTGGGATGATGAACTACCACGAGACCTGCTCAATAAATGGGTAACATTTAAATCAAAAATGTCTGTTCTTAATAAAATAAATATTCCCAGGTATATTATGTGTGATAAAATAGTTCACATGGAGCTGCATGCCTTCAGTGATACTAGTAAAGATGCTTATAGTGCAGTTTTATATGTTCGAACGCTTGATGAAAATGGAACAGTGTATGTCAGATTGCTATGTTCCAAAACCAGAGTGTCACCTATAAAAGTATTAACGGTTCCTAGATTAGAGTTATGTGGTGTTTTAGCACTAGCTCGCTTAGTCAATCAAGTGTCAAACGCACTTACATGTCAATGTAATGTTTTTTATTGGTGCGATTCTCAGATAGTATTGTGGTGGTTGAATAAAGAGGCCAATAAACTACAAGTTTTTGTAAGCAATAGAGTCTCAGAAATTCAAACGCTGAGCAATATATCGAATTGGAGCTATGTCAATACTAAAGAAAATCCTGCTGATGTAGCATCTCGTGGCATGTATCCAGATAAACTATCCAATCGCAAGGTATGGTGAAATGGACCCTCATTTTTATATGAAAACCATTCTGGCCACGATTATTTCAAACTGAAGATAACAAGGAGCTTCCAGAAATCCGTAAAATTTGTCACACGCTTGTTGTTACCGAACAATTATTATTGTTTCAACGGTTCTCCTCTCTTAATAGATTAAAACGGGTTTTTGCATATTGCTTACGCTTCATTATAAACCTAAAGGAACGTACAAAGACAAAAGGTCATCTTAGCGTTCTAGAGATGGAAAACAGTATGTTATGTTTAACTAAATTAGCACAAAAGGAAAGTTTTAAAAATGAAATTTCTATTATTAGTCAACAAAAAAATTTGAATCATAAACATAGGTTACTTTCTCTAAGTCCATTCTTAGATTCAAACAGTTTTCTGAGAGTAGGGGGTAGACCTCTTTGTCATTTGATGAAAAGCATCCATATCTCCTAGATTTGATGGTAAACATTTATTCACTAAATTAATATTTCACGCCGAACATTTACGATTACAACATGCAGGTCCACAACTTTTATTGTTTTCAGTACGTGAAAAGTTCTGGGCGACTACTGGCATGTGTCTTGCCAAGAAGGTGGTACGAAATTGCATACAATGTTTTAAAAATAAACCTAGACAAACCGCCTCAATCATGGCTGACCTCTCTAAACATAGGGTTCAAATTTCAAAACCTTTTGCAAATACTGGAATTGATTACGCTGGTCCAGTACTGTTGCGTGATAGAAAGGGCCGACCTTATAAAACTTATAAGGCATATATTTGTTTATTTATATGTTTTGCCACTAAGGGTGTTCACATTGAGCTGGTCACTGAGTTAACGAGTGAAGCATTTCTTGCTACATTTAGAAGGTTTGCCGCTCGACGTGGTACTCCTAATCATTTATATTCCGATAATGGATCTAATTTTGTTGGAGCTCATAAAGAGCTGCAAAAGTTATATAAGTTTTTAGAAAATTCTCAATCTGAGTTTGTTACAATCTGTTCACAGCAAAAAATTTCGTGGCATTTTATTCCACCAAATACTCCACATTTTGGAGGTCTTTGGGAGTCAAATATCAAAAACATTAAACATCATCTCCACAGAGTAATAGGAGAATCTATTTTAACATTTGAGGAGTATTCAACACTATTAACGCAAATTGAGGCAACATTAAACTCTAGACCTTTGTATCCTATGTCCTCAGATCCCAACGATTTAAACCCAATTACCCCTTCTCACCTATTGATTGGACATGCTCTCACATCACCTCCTGACCCACTATATGAAAGTATTACAATTAACCGGCTGTCCAGATTTCAATTATTGCAGCAAATGAATCAAAGCTTTTGGAAAAGATGGTCCTGTTTTTATCTATCTGAACTGCAGAAACGACACAAATGGAAAACTGGGAAAATGGATGTCAATATTGGCGACCTGGTCGTCGTAAAGCATGATAACCTGCCTTCTATTAAATGGATTTTGGGAAGAATTGTTGATGTCCATCCAGGCGATGATGGTGTAGTGCGGGTAGTGACTATAAAAACTTCGCAAAATACTTTTAAACGGGGTGTTTCGAAAATTTGTCCACTCCCTTCTCCTAATGACGATGTGTTTTGATAAGAATTTTTGAACATGCTGTTCAAAAGGGGGAAGTATGTTAAGATTGTGATTCATTCACTAAAAAACTAAGCCGGTCCTGTGTGTGGCTGAACTCCACTGACGGCAGTGGCGCATTGAAAGAAGTGTGAAAACAACCACATGCGCAAGAAAAAAGACAGATGACTTTAGAACATTACATTTTTTGGTTACATTTAAGAAAAACATACATATTTCGTTAGAATTATATTAGTTTTATTAGTACATTCAGGAGTGTTAATAAAATCTTAAATATAGTGCAATCACCAGTTTTTTATTACTACAGTCCATCTATATTGAAGTCAGAATTAACAGTGATACTTCGTATGAAAGGTATTGAAAATACCTATTCAGTCATAATAATTTTGTTTGAGTTTAAGCTCATTTTGATGAATAAATTAAAGAAATACTAAAATTGTAGCTTTTCATTTAATTGATAAATATTTAACAACCAGTTCTTATAGAAAGTGTTCAAATTGTGCTCCATCTACTTCCTGACAGTAATGCATCCTATTTCTAAACTCTTGCCGTACTCGTTCAAATGTGTCGGGGGAAATTGCCCTACATTCTTCAACAATTCGTTGTTTCAAAATGTCAATATTGTCGGTTGCTGTAGCGTAAACTTTAGATTTCAAGTATCCCCACAGAAAAAAATCTAATGGTGTGAGGTTCGGTGACCGAGCTGGCCATTCTATCGTATCTCGTCGTCCAATCCATCTACCACGATATTTCTCATCTAGGTAACGTCTTACTGCACCATAATGGTGTGCAGGAGCACCATCTTGTTGAAACGATATTTCCAAGTTGCCGAATTCATCTGGATTATCCTCCAGAATTTCAAGTATTAATGGTTCAATTGCATTTTGTAACATCTCCAGATACACTTCACCGGTTAAGTTAGTATTGAGAAAAACAAGCCCAACTATGTGTTTTCCCAAAATACCTGCCCAAACATTTATTTTTTTTTATTGAGTATGTGTTTCACGAAAGACGTGAGGATTTGTGTCACTACAATACCTCACATTGTGTGTGTTAACATTTCCATTGAGAGAAAAAGTACTTTCGTCACTAAAACAAATTGTTTTTATGTAATTGGGCTGTTGGTTAATTTTATTGGACATATTTTCACAGAATTTTAGTCTTCGGTCAGGGTCATCATCTGAAAGTTGGTGCACAATTTTTAATTTGTATGGATGAAATTTGTTTTAAGCCAACACTCGGTCAACAGTACTGTCTTTTGACTGATTCCATAGATAGATGCAACTTGGGCTGTAGAAGAAGTAGGGTTCACTACTATTTATGAAATTATGTTAATTTTTTTGTCGTCACTAATAGTTGGTCGACCAGATCGTTTGACATCATGAACACTACCTGTTTGTTTAAACTTCCGAAGAAGCTTCCTCAAATAAGCTCTCGATGTAGGGCGATCGGGGTACCTTTCATTAAAAAGACGTTCCGCTGCATGAAAATTATTTCCACATTTACCAATTATTAACACAGCTGCTGCTTTGTCGGCTACAGTACGTACCATTCTGCCTTTTTAAAAATTTAAACGTCTCGTTAAACAATAATTAAACTAAATATTAACTAAAAACAACTAACTAAAAACAAACTTAACTAAACTTGAATTGACTAAACTAAGCAGAAACAGAAACTAAATATTCAGGTATAAACGCGTTTGCAAACTAAAAACTAGAGAATTGACAAACGTCAAATTTTTTGACAAATAACCAAAGGTGGACGTTAGAATTCTTATTAATTAAATGTCAAACCAGAATTTTAATGTTTATTTTCTTTATTTATTGGTCAAAATCATCTTAAATCCAAATAAAATTAGAATGATTGAATAGGTATATTAAAATAATTATAGTTTCGCATTCAATTAATAAATATTCTAACGTTCGCGCCTAGTTAATTGTCAAAAAAGTTGATGTTGACGTACAAACAATTAGAGAATTGAAAAATGTCAACTTTTTGACAAGTAACCAGTGGCGGAGGTTTTAATATTTATTAATTAAATGCGAAACTACAACTTCAGTATTTATTTAATTTATTCATCGAAATGAGCTTAAACTTAAATTAAATAAGTATGGTTGAATAGGTATTTTCAATACCTTTCAAACGAGGTATCACTTGCCATAAGGTGCTATTTAAAATTATCTGTCACAGTGGCGCTATAACGTCATCTGTTACTATTACGTCACTTGTTATGACTAGTTAAGAAACTTACGTCTGTTTATTACCTCCCTCCAAATTTCACTATTATAAGTAAAACCGTTCAAAAGATACGAGGGAAGGAACGGACTTTTGACTAGCACTGTATATATATAGCACTGTATACATATAATATATATATATATATATATATATATATATATATATATATATATATACATATATATATATATATATATATATATATATATATATATATATATATATATATATATATATATATATATATAGACCTTTGTTTGCCTTCAGTGGAGAACCATCTAAATGAAGCCAAATGTTCGTTTAAAAATTTTTAAATCTTCGTATCTACGAATATGAACATTATTTTCTGCAGAGTTTATGTGTTTTTTGTTTTCTTTTTTTTTTTGTTAAGTTAGTTTTAAATAATGAGTAAAGTTTACAGTAGATATATAATAACATCGATAATATACTACATATTGAGTTAGAACTGATGAAGCTTTAGAAATATAAAGCGAAACGTCTTCGATAAACTTATGAAGTAGTTAATTTCTTTTTTTATTTGCCAATCTGAATGACCGATTAAACCTCTGTATTCACTAGTTGAATACTTTAGATATATATATATATATATATATATATATATATATATATATATATATATATATATATATATATATATATATATATATATATATATATATATATATTGGGGAAATCTGCAAGAAATACTCTAATGTGTATCAATTGTTTCGCCGAACGTTTTCGCCAAAGAGAATTAATTTGGCTTCTTCAGGGCTGAAAGAGAATAAATTATAATTAGCTACCATATATTATCTATTAAAACATTATTGATCTTACCGTAACTTAGAATTATTGTAGAGTTAGAATATTAAAAAACTTTGCTAGTAACATAGTGGTGTTTTTTGTTACTATGTGCAAAAAAAAAGTTTTTTATAAGGATTGAAATGTATGGTAGCTTCGAACTTGACACGTAAAGGCTTACCCAAGGTTAATCGAAAAACCCAATGCAACTACATTTAAAAGGAGGTAATTCTTTGAATTGTCGGCAATAACTAAATTTTTGATTTTTAGATAGTTAAAAGTGAGGTTCTGTTTAAGCCAGAACGCAAGCGCTGACAACTTCAGTAGGTCGTATGAATCTTTATGTCGTTAAGGTTCATTGGTAAAAACCGAATGAATTTAAATCCCAGTAAAGGGAAATATTATTTTGATTTTCTTTATTTAATTATATTATATTGTTCATGTATTATTGAATCTTATTGAGACGTATCTAAGAAAAGCAAGGGAATGTTATATATTTTTTGTTAATGAAAATTAATTATAAAGGTATGTTAGTTGTTAATGGATATATCAGTCAAGTTAGTTATCTGTGATATAGTATTGTTCTTGGTATCTGATTTAAGTAACAGGTGGTATATATCACTTAGATTCTTGATGTCACTCTTAACATTAATGGAGAAATCGTTAAGGAAAATATAAGACATTTCAATGAACTCTCTTTTAGATTTATTGTTCTCACGGTGGAGAATTGTGGTGTTAGTATAGTCCATGAGATGACCAGTGGAATGGACATGTTTGGCTAATGCACAACGGTCAGGGTGAAGTCGAGAATCACTTTTGTGTAGTGTAATACGTGATTTCAATAATTGAGATGTTTGACCGATGTAGGAATTGTTGCAAGAGAGACATGGAATGTTGTAGACAATATTACTAAGCCTATCTATGGGAGTCTTATCTTTTATCTTAGAATAAAGATTATTAATTGTTAGGACAAAAGTACACATTCCTCTCTGAGTAGAAAAATGTTCTGGATGAGAAATTTAAGAGAGTGGTTTGGCTGTACCACTAACGAATTATTCAAAACAGCAGTAAATAAAATTAGAATCGCCCTAATGATATCCAATCTCCGATAGGAGAGGCACTCAAAGAAGAAGATATGATGAACTTGAAAAATCTTCAACGTTCACTGTTAGACATATGCCTCCCGTTCAGTGCACACATTTACTGCTCCTTGACGCTGTGACGAGAATGAGATAGGATTTAACAAATAGAATGACAGAAAACTAAACAAGACGGTGTGTCAAACGTGGAATGCGTCGCAGAACGTGAAATATTAGCGTAAAACTATATGATGGCCATAGACGGTTCTTTAATACCCAGCAAACGACTAGCTTTATAAAGTTACATAGGAGGGATCTGTGCGAGAAAAAGTCGATCATTCGTTTTATAACCCAAAGGGGACCATAAAATATTCAACGTTAAAATGTGATATAATGTAACGGTATGACAAATCTTTTTTCTCCCGCATGTGCATGCCTGTGTACCTATACAAGGGGAGTCGTGCATAACCTTTAACTTGATCGTAATACATAACTGCAACAACAAGTATGTTGACGACTTGGGTTAATATATACAGTGCATTCCGTACGTTTTTTAAACATGATTAGGAAATTGTTGACTGGAGGCTATTAAAGAAGTTCTTAAAATTTTTGCAGGTCAACGCCTTTTCTGTAAATGGAGTGAATATTGTTATCCATTTAATTTTTTTCCTCAGTTGAATAATTCCTGCTGGTATTTGGTCTAAGCTTACTTCTTTTCCCCATTCAATCTGTTTCATAGCTAATTCTACTACTTTATAGTGCCCTATTCACCTGTTTTGGTAATTTCGGACTATTTCATCTCTTATAACATAAAACAGTTGTTTCAGATATCTTTATCTCGTTTCCTTTTTTTATGGATGACTATGCTGCCGTTTTCATCTTCTACTATTTCATATGGAGCTACACGATTAACAATTCCAAATCAAGAAAACACAAATAACACTCCGAATTATATTATACAACTAATAGTCGAAAAATGAAGAGCAAGAGATAGATAATCAGACAATTAAGATCAGCGCTACATGATGTTAAGATCAGCGCTACATGATGCACGCAATGCCACATGTGAACACTACATTATTACATTGTCTAAAGAAGATCATTCACTATGGATAGCAACAAAAACAATTAAAGAGACCTGAACAATACAACCCACCAATTAAGAAAGATGACGTTAGTTGAGGAAGATCAGACCAGGAAAAAATGTCAACATCATGAGAATAACAGATAATAATAATCAAGCAATAAACACTGAAAACTTTTGTTTTTAACTGTACGCCCGTGAATGACTTATTATTTTTTAAATAACATTTAATATTGCACTTTTTTATTGTATCTTTCAAGATAATTCTTATAGGAATATATTTATTTATAACATACGGTCTTATGGTCTTATCTAGTGATGAGTAATATATCGCAACCTGCGATTTTATAGCTGCTATTTGAAAATCGCAGTTAGCAACTGTTATGGATAAATAAAAATAGCCGCGATTCTAAATACAGCTATTTATAAGAATATGCGAATCGACTAGCAATAGGAATGATGAAGACGGTAGCATTGCGGTAGTGAGTTATCCCTTCCATAATATTTGGTGCGATGTACAAGATATATACATGTATACAGTGGAATCTCGATTATCCGTCAGGGCACCGGACCAAGGGTATGACGGATAATCGAAAAGACGGTTAACAGAACAAAAAAAAGTTCATAGTATAACTCTCAAATTTTATTTGTATGTTTTATTTGACACAGCATTGTCGACTGCGTGTTTTAAATTGTATGCTTTCCAGTATTCTGGCAAAGAATATTCCTCTTTCATAACTAGGTTTTGAATAAATTTTTTTCTGTATCTTCTTTGAATGTTTTAATGGCCGATTGATCCATTGGCTGTATCAATGATGTTGTATTCGCAGGCAGAAAAGAGCAGGTGATATTTTCATCGTCACTTCGCAGCATACCGGCTTCAGGATGGGCAGGTGCATTGTCCAAAATGAGAATCGCCTTTGGTGGCAAATTTTTTGCTTGCAAGTATTGTGGAACGTCCGGTATAAAAACTTAAAAAACAAGATGTTAGAAAAATAGATAAACAAATTTTGGTTTGTAGTACATACCTTTTTGAACCAGTCAGCGAATATTTCCTGGGACATACATGCATTATGTTGTGCGTAGTAGTTAACGGAAAGCACGTTGTCGCGTGTCTCATCGATCATATCTTGAAGCTTTTTTTTATAATCTTCAATGACTTCAATATTTGCGGCGCTCTATTTTTCACTTTCGATTTTCAGTTCCCGTATACCGTGGCGATTTTTGAACTTTTCCAACTAACCGCTGCTTCCTTTAAATGAAGGATCGCCATTCAATTTCATGTTGAAAATCAACGCTTTTCCGGCAACAATTGGTCCAGATAAAGGAACACCTTCGCTTCTTTTTTGAACGAACCACAAATACAGAGTGTTGTGTCGTGCCGTGTCGAGTGATTCATTTGTGGCTTTTTTTCATTGTCTAACTATGTTTCATCCAGCCATCCAACTATTCCATTTGCGAAGTATACTTTTCAATTCCATCAGCATTTTTCTTTAAATCATTGATTGTCGTTCTCGGAACATCATACTTTTTGCTCAATGCGACAAGTTCGAATTTGAATTAAACTGAATTATGTTGACACACAGATATTGACTGTAATAATTATTGTGCTCTGGATTTTTATTTTCGGCTTGCGATTCTAAAAATGAAACTCTAAAAGAACGGTATCACTTATCATTACCTATTTAAATTGAAGTTTAATACAGAGCCCTGAATAAGAACCATAATTATTTACATAAAAAAATTCGGTGGTGGTATAACTTCACGTACACATTTCAACGAATTTAGTTTGGCTTATCCGCACTGCTCAAAGCAAATGAATTGATGACTAAATTTTTATTTATGTTGGTAATATAACTTATGTATGGACCCTGACGGTTAACAGAGGTGACGGTTAATAGAGAGACGGATAATCGAGGTTCCACTGTATTTATAAGCCAAATAATGGGGTACTGGTAGCGTTATCTAGTGGTGACTAGTAAAATAATATTTATTTATGGCTAGTTTAAAGTTTTCTATTTTAATACTGATGGTATACCTTGAAATAAGTGAATCACTAAAGTAATAATACCGATAAATTATTAGGCTATTAAGTAGAGCTGAATAGTCATTTTTTGGTTTTCTGATGACCTATTTCTAAACTGTATCGAGTGAATGAAGCATTTATCGTTACATATTACTATACCCTGGCCGCTTAAAACATGGAATCCAAGGTCGCATGATCACTCAATGCAAGCATCGACAGGCGCTCGAAACTAGACCTTATGGGAAACTGTTTACACCGTCATTATTTGTGTCATGATACTATACCTTAAATATTTCATGTATCATAATTTGTGTTTCACTTTCGCTGGCTGGTGAATTTTGTGAAAATGTTTAAAATTAATGTAAATCAATAACCTCTAAAAAACGGTATAAATATATTATAGCAACATTGTTAGTTCGTTTTTGTTGAGCGGTGTAAACGTGGGAAAAGTGGTAACATAGGAAGAGGAATATTTAAGAGTGCGTGCCATTCACATGATCATTCCATCTTTTCAGCGGCTCAACTATATTAAGAGTAAGTTGTAATATAAGTGGCGGTGTTTGTTTATTTTTTAAATAAAAATGTCTTTAAAAAGGAAAATGAGTGAAATGTGGAACTTTTTTGAACCCGTTGATGAAGTTTATGCAAAATGTAATATTTGCAAGGCAAAAATATCGTATAAAACTTCTGTCACGAATTTAAAATCGTATATGCGAAATAAACATCCTGGAATCGCACTTTGTTTAAATGCAAAAAAAGTAAGTAGATATATCTAGTTTTTAATTTTGGTTCTCATTTTGGTTTAATTTGCATTACGCAGGGTACAACAGTATGTAAACAAACAACTGAGATAGAAGGAATGGTAATTGGAGACAAAGAAAAAAATAATCAATTTTTTTTGGAACAGCCATCGACTAGTCAAGGGCCAACTTCACAGGAACCGTCCACATCATTCCAACAACCAATATCAGTTAGTTTTGGTCAACAGAAAAAAATCACCACTTTTCTTAAATAAAAAATGAATGTTAAATCAAAACAGGACATAGACAACAAATTACTTTTATTATTTATTTTAGATTTTTAACCATTTAGTATTGTTGAAGATTCTGGCTTCAAACTTTTTGTCTCCAGTTTAAATCCCTCTTATGAACTTCCAAGTAGACATTCTATATCTAAAACAATGATTCCGTTTGTATACGAAAAATGTTGCGCCAGAATGAAAGAGATAATATTAATTGGTCAACAGTTTTGTATTACTACTGATTGTTGGACATCTGTTAATACCATTAGCTATATTGGTGTAACTGCTCATTTTTTAGATAGTAATTTTAAGTTTTACTCTGTTCTGTTAGAATGTAGTGCTATTGATGTAGCTCATACTTCAGGAAATTTGTCGAAAGAGCTTCAGCGAATTGTAGAGGCTTGGGGTATAAAAAACAAAATATTGCTTGCAGTTTCTGATAACGCCAATAATATTAAAAATGCAATAATTTTTAAATTAAACTGGAATCATTTTGGTTGTATGGCACATACACTAAATTTAATTGTCAAAGACGGTTTGAAAAACAAATTAATTGAGGAAATTCTTTGCAAAGTCAAGACGATTGTAACTCATTTCCGAAAGAGTTATACGGCTAATGAGAGGTTATTGTCTTATCAGCGTAACCTGGGAAAAATCCCTTTAAAATTGCTTAATGATGTTCCAACTCGTTGGAACTCTACTTTTTACATGTTGGAAAGATTTCTAGAGCTCGAGGAAGCAATAAAAAGTTCAGTCGCGCTCATTGATAAGGAACTTCCTATTATGAATGTAGCTGATTGGCAAAATATTAAACATTTATGTAGTATTCTAAAACCATTCGAAAATGCTACAAAAATTATTAGTGGAGAATTATACTACACTGCATCATTAGTAATTCCTATGTCTAATGGTTTGATAGATGTTTACAAAAATTTAATAAAAAAATATTTTTCCCAACTGATTAACGAAGTTCTAAGAACTTTTTTAACTGGCTTATCTGAGCGGCTAGGAAGTGTAGAAAAAAATAAGACTTTAATTACCTCAACATTTTTAGATCCAAGATTTAAAACGTTTGGATTTTCTGAAATAAATTCAGGTGAGAATGCCAAACAATGTATTATATCAGCAGTTTCAGAAAAATATGCAGAAGAACTACGCAAAAAAAATATTTCAGAAACAGATTTATGTCCTGAAACAAAATCCACTATTTCCACTGATAGTGATGAATTCTCAATCTGGAGCTCTTTCGACAAGTCTGTGACAGTAGCTCAACCTCGGGGAACCAGCAAATCTCGTGCTATTATTGAGGTACAAAGATTTTTGGAGGATGAAATTTTACCAAGAAATGAAAATCCCTTAAACTGGTGGCGCGAACACAAATACCACTATCCCACCTTATCAATAATAGCACAAGAAAAATTATGTGCTCTGGCTTCCTCAGTACCTTGTGAAAGGCTGTTTTCAAAAGCTGGACAAGTACTAAATGAAAGAAGAACTAGACTCAGTGATAAAAAAACAAAAATGTTATTATTTTTAAATATGAATTACCAATATTGTAATGATATTGATGAATAATACCCTTACTTTGTTTATTGTACAGAATAATGGTACAGAAAAAGCAAATTTTTCTTAAAATTCAAAATGCTGGTTGGATATTTTTTAGTATTGTACCTTAAAACAGTAAATTAACAGTGATATAATTAAGGTAGAACCTGATATACCTGATAGGCTAAAATTAGATAAATTAAAACTAATTTGCCCATGCAACTTTTAAATTAAAAAATATAAAATGATAACTACTAACGACTCGCAATATTACCCTAACGTAATTAAAAAAACCGACACTTTGTTTATTTCTTAAGCATTAGGTTTTCTTCTAGAAAAATATTTTCATTTAAGTACAATCGTTTTCACAAATATTTTGTATATTACAATTTTTTATGGTGTATTTTATTTTTATTTAATCATTTGTTTGTTGTTTCATAAGTAAATAATTATTATTATCATTAACATTATTTTTATCATAATAATAATCCTCCGCCGTCACTGCTTATTTCGTAACTATAACATATGCTTTCATAAATAAGATGCCTACAATGAGACTGCGATCATTCTTTCTATCCCAATAATACTAAGCTTCGCTGTTAAATAATATATCCGCTACCTACTACTAACCGTTATGTTATATATGGAATCGCAACAAAACTGCGATCGCAATAACAAGTAAAAATAGCAGCGATTTAAAAATAGCAATCGCAAATAGCAGTGCTATTGAAAAATAGCAACTTAGCTCATGACTAGTCTTATTACGGCTTTAAGATTATACGACCTAAATGTATCTTGTACCGCACTGCTAATTGAGAATTATGTTTGTAATGCGATAAGAGGTCCGGATATACCAGACACCAGTGACTCATGCTGCACTGATAAAAATCCGACAGGAATCTGCATTTCTATAAAAAAATAGATTAATTTGTTTTGTGTATTAATTTAGTTTAGGTCTAACAAGAGTTGCAGTAAAATATTTTTCTAAATATAGAAGGTAAACCATATTTCCAATGCTTTGTGAAAGAGAACCAGTTTATAATATTCCGGACGACGTAATAAAACCTTATTTTAGAATATTGGTCGATGAATTAAAATCATTGTTCAAGAAACGAATTATTCATGTGCAGATGTTTTACTATAAGAACATGTAAAACCAAAATCTCGATTAAAAAAGTTGCAACCAGTTACTCACGATGAAACTTAACCCCATTATTGATTTTACAAGTGATAAAATGGGTCGACAAAAGACCAGTTTTAATCCTTACAACATTTAAACATAATAGTTGTATCTTGGTTTAATCAAATGAAAAGAAAAATTATACACAAGTACTAAAACCACAAACTAATTTCGATTATAACTTGGTGAAAAAGAGTGTTGACAGTAGAATTAATATTTAATACCGCATTTAATACCGCAGTAGTCAATGCTTAGTTGCTAAATAATAGAAAACGTAAAAAAGCGACAACCTATCCTTGAGTTCAGACTGGAGTTCGCGAAGGCATTTGCAAATAAAGAAATGTTGTAACCCTCATGACCAGTTACACCCCAAATACCATCTCAGGCAAAGCGATGTAGATAATACAAAGAGAAGAAAGTGTACAAGATGTAACAAAATTTTAAGAAGAAGCATGACTAGTAGAAAGGACGATAGAAAAGTTAAAAAAGTTAAGACATACTTTGAAGAATGTGATGGCAAAACTGGAATATGTCTAGTGTGCTTCAATGAAGTACATTAAAAAACAATTTTACTTATACAGGAACTATTATTGAGTAAAAACGTATTGTACCTCAAGTGGCCTTATAGTATTGGAAGTCGTAAGTTGATAGTTTCTAGTAGAACATTTTTATTGTTAATTACCTCCGTAAAAGTGAGTTATAGTATTTATAAAAAGATGGATGTAAATAATATGCCTTCGACATCTAAAAAATCTAAATGTGAACATAAACGTAGATTGACCACTGCTGAATTACAATCATTGTTAGAAGCATCTGGCGAGGACGATGTAGATTAAATAAATGGTGGAAGTGACTCTGACTCTGACAAAATATTTGCACAAAGTCGTTCAGAAAAATCGAGGATTGCGTTTTGGAAAGAGACAACACAAACAGAATTTAAGACTTTTCTCGGACTTATGTTCCATATGGGGACAATTAAGATGAACCGTCTGAATGACTACTGGAAAAGTATGGGTAACTTCTATAATAGTGTTGACTAGATAATTGCTCATAGCCCATATTAAGAAATAAGGGAATAGACAATCCTCACTTGTCAAAGAAACTAAAAAAACGTGAAGTGGTCTAAAGACTAAAAAGTCCCATATTCAAACTGGTTTTTATTAAGAAATTTAATAATATGTTAGTTTTTTTAATATACCCTAAAACTGAAAGCGCAAAGAATCGATTGCAAGTTACAAAATACTTGTAGAGTCATACTGTTTGGACAAGTACGGTTGTTTAAATAATCGCTTTCTGTCATAAACAAATTGAATAAATTGTAAAATATTTTTTGATCTGCTTGATATTTAGCACACTTTAATAACTGATCAATTGCCATAATTTCAAGTAGCTATATTACCTGTCGTTAGGCAAAAAACAAAGTTATTAACATTTATAAATTACTACAAACATAATATCTTAGAGTGTACGGTTTTTTGAAATTATATCAATTATTTATGTATTTAAATTTGGTATTTCTCTACATAAAAAACTTTTTATGGTCTACAACTTGTATTTGAATTATTTTTATTTAGAGAGGTGTACTAAGCAGATAAAAGTAAATATATTTTTCTCCTACTAAAATCCCAAATATTGCGATTAGTAGCGAAAAATAATTTACGGTTTGTTTACATATGTGAATTTAAAATGCTTCGTAATACCACAGTGAGAAATTTCTGGAAAAAAACTCGCTTTCGGTAAAAACTAGTGTTTGAAGTGATAAAAGTATGTAAGGTTATTTACAATTCGAAACAGTCATACTGGAGGAACTCTGGCCGTTAGCTTTGCGACGTTGCCAAAGTTAAAAATAGTTCTGTAAACTGAGGACTGATAGGAACTGCATTTCTGAGCGGTTGAAGCGAATCTAGTTCCTTTCGCGGTCCTTAGAAACAGATATGATGTACACGGACAGTGATGATAATGCGTCAGAAGGCAAGAAGAGAAAAGATAGAGAGTCAACTTCACCTTTCCTGCAGAGCAAAAAAACTGCCAGAACTCCAAGCAAAATAAAACCAAAGGAAGAAGATTCAGAGGATTTGGACGGCGTTATAAGCATGTTCAAGAAGATGATGGAAGAACTGAAAGAAATCAGGAATGAAAATAAGGAATATAGAGAAGAGATGATAGCGCTGAAAAAAGAAAATATAAAGATAAATCAAGAATTGGAAGAAACACAAAACAAATTAACCCAGGTTGAAAACAAAGTAGAAAGAATTGAAAAACAGATGAAAAGAAATAACATAGTAATTACGGGTCTACCAATAAACGCAACAGATGAAAAAATAACGTAAAAGATTTTATACAAAAGCACCTAAAAGAGGATGTCGAAATAGAATCTGCAATGAAGTTAAAGAACAATATATGTCTGGTACAAATGAAGGATTATGGCGAAAAAATTAAGGTAATGAAAGAAAAAAGCAAACTCAGATTTCTTACTGGAGAAAAGATCTTCATCAACGATGACATGACCGAAAAAGAAAGACACATGAGGAAGGAAATCATAAATAAAAGCAAGGAATTAAGAGCTGAAGGTAGAAATGTAAAGATAGGGTACAGAAAACTAACGGTGGATGGTATAAATTGGGTATGGGCCGGAAATGGTACTTTCAAACGAGAAAAATCTAGAAATATGGACCCAAAAAACGGCATATAGTAGTGGAAAAAGGAAAAGATGGCCCATTATGCCAACGAACCCTAGCGATGAACAGGAAAATGAGTTTGAACATAAATAGCAAAATAAAAAATAAGAATATGTACCTAAATATTGCTGGTATGTTCGAGGAGTATACGAGGAGGGAGCATTAATTAACCTAATAGAAGAACTAAAAAAATATAAAATACACATCTTAGCACTACAGGAAACACATTTAACTGGAAACAACGTCGAAAAGATTGGCCCATACACGTTTTATACAAGTGGAGGCAATAATAGGAATTTTGGAGTGGGTTTTCTGGTACATGAAGACGTGGAGCAGGTAAAACGATTCGTAGTAAAATCTGACAGAATGTGTGCAATTAGAATTAAAGGAAAAAATAACATGATATCGTTGATAAATATACATGCTCCAACAGAAGAAAAAGAAGAAGAAGTGAAAGATGAATTCTATGAAGAATTAGAGTCATTGTGTGAAGAAATGCCCAGACAAGACACTAAAATTATTATAGGCGACGCCAATGCAAAGGTCGGAAGAGAAGATATATATAAAAACATAACAGGGGGTGAAAGTAAACATTTGAATACAAATGATAATGGACAGAGATTAATCACATTCGCAATTGAAAACAGGATGAAGATAATGAGTACCCATTTTAGGAGAAAAAATATATATAAAGGAACGTGGAAAATTCCGGGGTCAAATGGAACTAATCAAATAGACCACATCTTAATACAAGAGAAGTTTGCGAAGTTAATAACAAATGTGAAAACGTGCAGAGGGGCTGACGTAGACTCAGATCATTTTTTGGTTAGAATTAATATGAGAGAAGCAATAATTAAAAGGCATAAACGGAAAAAGAAAGTGCAACGTAAATTTAACTTTGAAAAACTGCGAAAATTTGAGGTAAAGCAGGACTATCAAAAGGATATACAAGAAACCTACGCTAAACAAGATAGTACTACTGTGAGTAACAAAAGTTCTTGAAAATGACAAACACTATAAAGGAAGCTACGTCGAAGAACATACCAAGAGCAAAAAGATTAAGAAAAAACCACTGGTTCAATGACGAATGCAGAACAGAGTTAAAAAAAAGATCAGATTTGAGATTAAAAAGTTTACGTTCGCAAAAACAAGACGACCTAGAAAGGTATGCCGTACAACGAAAAAAAGTAAAGAGAATCCTAAGGGAGCGGAAACGAAAGTATATGGAGAATAAAATTAAGCGCATTGAAGAAAATTACAAGAAAAATGAAATAAAAAATTTTTATAAAGAAGTAAAATACATTAAAACTGGGTACCAGGGAAGAACGATGAATGTAAAAGATAAGCAAGGAAACCTGATAGTGGATAAAGACCAAATATGTGAAAGGTGGAAAGAATATTTCGAAGAGATACTAAATGACGAAGTGACTACTGAAGAAAATTGTTATGTTCCTAGACCTCAAATAGTAATAGAAGAAATACCAAAGCCCACAAGAGAAGAAATTGAAGAAATAATAAAAGATATGAAAAACCAAAAGAGTCCCGGGGAGAGCGGCATTGTGGCAGAGAACATAAAATATGGAGGAGAGGTCTTAATAAACAAACTTGGTGAGCTAATACTAGAAGTATGGGATGCCGAAGAAATGCCTCAAGAATGGAATAAGTCGATTATAATTCCTATACACAAAAATTGAGATAGAACTGAATGCACAAACTATAGAGGAATATCCTTATTAGAAGTAATGTATAAAGTACTCGCCATACTAATTAAAAAACGATTAGAAATATATATAGAGAAGAATCTAGGAGAATACCAGGGAGGATTTCGGAAAGGAAGATCAACAACCGATCAAATTTTTATGCTAAAACAAATCCTGACCAATTGCTATGAATACAACATTTCAGCACAAGTACTTTTTATTGATTACAAAGCTGCCTACGATACAATAAACAGAAGCAAGTTAATAGAAACACTAAAAGAATTCCAAGTGCCAGAAAAAATAATAAGATTGGTAAAAATGACAATTAGACAAACCATTTGTGCTGTGAGATGCAACGGTACAGTCTCAGAAGAATTCGAAGTGAAAAAAGGTGTTCGCCAAGGAGACCCGTTATCTACATTGCTATTCAATATAGTTCTAGAAAAAATTGTAAGGATTAGTGGGATAAATAGGTCCGGTACTATTTTATACAAGGAGCACCAATGCTTAGCATACGCTGATGATGTGGTTCTCATTGCAAGAAATGGAAAAGAACTGTCAAATATAACAAAAAGACTGATTCGGGAAAGCTCTAAAATGGGACTGAAAGTTAATATTAATAAATCGAAGTACATGGAGATCTCGAGCAAAAAAGGAATAAGCACCAGGGGATCCTTTAAATTGGAGGTGGAGAATGGATCAGTTGTAGAATTCGAGAAGGTGGATGAATATATGTACTTAGGTACTCTTATTGATCAGACATGTAAAGAAGAAACTAAAATCAACCTGAGACTGACCAAGAGCAACAGGTGTGCTGGAGCCATGAGCAAAATAATTAAGGCCAAAGATATATCTCGTAATACAAAAATAAGAGTATACAAAACTATAATTAGACCCACAATGCTATACGCTGCCGAGACATGGACTATGAACAAAACCGTACAGAACACATTGGAAGCATGGGAAAGAAAGATACTTCGCAGAATATTTGGTGGAAAAGTAGTAGAAGGAGAATGGAGAAGACGAACTAATGCAGAAGTGTATCAGTTTTATGCTAACCCTACAATAACAAATGTAGTGAAAAAACGTAGACTAGAATGGCTCGGCCATCTAGAAAGAATGCAAGGTAATAGACTAGTCAAGAATATTGCTTGGAGAGTACCTGAGGGCAAAAAAAAGAGAGGAAGACCAAGAAAGAAATGGAGAGATGCAGTGATGGAAGATGTCAGAGAGATGGGAATCAGAGATTGGAAGCTGTTATCTAAGAATAGAAAACGATGGAAATTATCCATCCAGCAATGGGCCTAAAAGGCCTGTTAACGCTGTACATACATACATACATTTTTCTTTAGAATGTATACAAAACGTTTTATAAGCAAAACATTATTTTTTTTCGTCTTTTAAGATTGTTTAAAAAAACAAAGCAAAATCAACTATACGTCTTTACGAATTTTTCGTCAGCTACCCCTCATACTATTTAGAATTTAAATTTCTGTATAAGATTTTTTAAAACTATTTAGCGAGGTTCCGTGAACTACTTTCTTATGGCATGGTCAAAGTCAAATATTATTTTTTTATGTGATTAAGCCACAATTATTGGTCGTTATTGAGATGAAAATTACATTTTTAATTAACTAATATTTAACGTTTTGATTTCCACTATTATTTTACAATAACTTTGTTTATTGTACAAATTATGTAAACATGTGTATACACATTTTGTACAAAAAAACGTTTTTTGAGAACGATTTCCGGAATGGAAATCAAAACTTCAAACATTTACACGATCACAACCAATAACTAAGGCCTTAATCCCATAAAACCATAATATTTATCTCAAACTATTCATCGATAGCTTCGACTAAATAGGTTGTAAATTGAAATGTATGTAAAATATTCCCCTACACGATTCTCTGGGCAAAAATATCTAGGTTGAATAAATATAACATCTAAACGAAGAAAAAAAACCCGTTGAGACTGCAACTTGTGAGCAGGTAGTTTCAATGTCGTTATTCGAACTTGACCCAAAGCGATCGATATTTAGGTATCTAAAATATTATTTTAAGGATTAATACCGGAAACATCTATTGGCTCTAAAATGATGCCAAATACAGTGATTTTACCGCTCGATGTTAAAACGTAGGTATGACGTAAAAAATTAAATATATAAAAAAAATCGGAATATTGAAAAACCGACAATAGTGCCAAGCCTACAAAGGTGCACTAAACGAACATACACAATTTATAAATAGAAAATGATAGCAATTCTTGGTGATGCTAAATTACTGCAACGTGAAAAGAGTTTAAAAGGATAGCGGGATGTATATATATATATATATATATATATATATATATATATATATATATATATATATATATATATATATATATATATATATATATATATTGTGACAGTTAGGGTTTATAGAAAATAATTTATAAGTTATATACTACATAATATTAGATATTTGGTTGTTTTAAATAAGTTATATACTAGAGAATTTAATAAAAATATATTTATGTGAGGGCATTTTTAATAAATTAGCATATAATAAGTGTAAACAGTTGTATTTTAGTAATTATAATGTGGTAGATACATTTAAGTGAGCCATGTGACTAGGCAACCAACTATACAAACTCTGTCTCCAAGTTGACATTTTAGGAAATAATTGGGAATATAAAGTGGGGTTATAATAATATATTGTTTGAAATGTGTATTTTATTAAATTAGAGTGTTAGTTACTAATTTGAATGTTTATTCTGATCTGAAAAGCCTAAATGTCAACAAAATTATTAATGGAACATTAACGAATTCTCCAGAGTGCAGAGTGTGACCATTGTTTACAGTCGAACATTCTGGAATAATGATTATGTCGGTGGATAGAACAGATATTTTTTTCGAGAACATCGATATCGAAGAAATAGAACAAATTGGAACATGATCTCTTACCAGATGGTTCTGGAATATCCAAAAGGATATAAATACCCGTGATTTGGATTCAAGATGGTAGTTTTTAGTCAGAAGTCAAGCAGTTTATTATGAAAGTTAGTAGATTAGTTAGTGAAGTCAATTGTTCACAGTTTTAGTAAGTCAGTCAAGCAGTTTAATAAGAAATATGAAAGTTAGTTGGAGATAGTCCAATTGTTTAATATAGTGAGTTAAATGAAGATTAAAAATTATGCATATATTTAATGCACATTTATAATTATGCACAAATAATTATTGAAGATTATAAAAGTATATTAGAAGAATATTGGATGGACATTGGAAGGAATTAAAATTATATTATGATTGGAGATTAGTATAAATCAACTTATAATAATTGGATATTGGTATATTGAAAATAAGAATAAATATAAATGGTGTTTGCTGGTTAGCTTGGTGGTGTATAAATGCTGGTGAAGAAAAATATATCTTAAATTGGTAGAAGCTGATAATTGGAAAAAGTAATTTCACAAAAACAAGGATAACCGAAGTACGAAGACATTCAGTGGTGATTAGAATATATATAGTGGAAAACAATTCATTTAGGCATTCAGTGAAAGAAAGGTACAAAATTTTGTTAATATAATTTAGTTAGTGTTATAACAATTTCAATTTTGAAGATAGTTTGTTTAAATTTAACATTGTCTATAGAATTTAATTAGTTTTCTAAGAACATCAATTTAAAGATAGTTTATTTTAAATTTACATTGGCTAGGTTAGATATATATGTGTGTTTCATAATAGTTATAATAAAGATAATTTAAAAAAGTACTTACAAACTAATTCTTTGAGAACCGCGATAAAAACCCTATATTATTAAAAATACTCATTGCTCATCATTCAAACAAAAAACACATCATAACAATTTGGCACCCAACGCGGTGGCTCTCTATTTAAAAGAATTAGTTTGGGAAGATAAGTGCTCTCATATAATTAAATTAATTTTCATTAGAAAGCAAAAATTATAGAATTTATTTTTAATTATATTTGAACAAGTAAAGTCTCAAAATGTCTCAAGGAAAGAAAGGTACAAGAAGCAAAAAGAATGAAGAAGATGTGGAAGTAGAAACACAACCTATACAAGAGGAGAGTTTAGTTCAAGTTCCACAAGATACTGCAGAAATGAATCTAGAAAGAGAGGAAAATGTCAATATGGCAACTTTGATGTCATTAATAATGCAGATGAACAAGACAATGGAAGATAATTCAAAACAAATCAAAGAAGCCATGAAAAAAATAGAAGATAATTCAAAAGAAATCAAAGAAGACATGAAAAAATTGGAAGAGAAATTGGAAGAGAATTATAGAAAATTAGAAAAGAAAATAGAAGATAATAATAATAAAATTGTAAAACAAATGGAAAAACAAATGGATAAAAAACTTGAAGCTGCAGAGAAAAAAGTAGCAAATGAAATAAAAAGTATACGGAATGACTACAAGAAAATGATAGACAATGAGACGACAGAAGTAAAGAGGATTATTCAAGATAATAAGATAGATATAGAACAGAAAATAGTGTTACAGAAATGTAACTTAGAAGTAAAAATTAACGAAGACAGGAGAAACGCAGAAGAAAAATTAGACGATATACAACAAAATATCCAAATAAATTGTAATCAAATAAGAAATGTGGAACAGAGAATAGATGATATTTCACAAATGAGAGACATAGGGAGACCTTACTTAAATTTAACAAATGAGACTGGGATTAAATTCTCTGGTAATATAAAAAATTTGCATCCTAGAGTATACATAAATAGTTTAAAACATAAATTAAGATTGGTGAATAATATTAATGATATTAAAGATTATATTAGAATGACATTAAATGACAATGCAGCAACTTGGTTTGCTAGTATTGAGAATGATTTAGATAATTTTCAAACATTTGAAAATAAATTTTTAAATTATTATTGGGGTGAATTAGAGCAAGCCAAGTTTAGAGAAATTCTATATTTTGGAAAGTATAATCAAAATTTAAAATCAAATATGGTAGATTATGCATTGAAATTGATAACAGTTGCAAAATATTTAGAACCACCACTTAGAGAGGATGAAACAGTCTTAAATGTATCTAGACATTTTGATGCTGATGTTGTGCAAACCGTAACTGTACAAAATATTCAAACAATAGATAATTTTATTAATTTTATTCAAAGAATACAAAGAGGCAATATGACAAGTAATAATAACAACAGAAAAAACAATAATAACTTTCAATATAATAAAAATGATACTCAACAATATAGACAATCATATAACAATAATACTAGGTATGGTAATAATTTACAAAATTTTAATAATAATAACAGTAATCAAATTAGACAGAATTGTAATAACAATAGTAATTATAATAGACAACATTTTAATAACAGTACTAATAATAATAGACAAGATTTTAATAATAGAAGAAATACAGAGCGACCTAACTATAACAGACAGGTAAATTGTGTTCGAAGGAATAGAAGCTGCGAAGACAGGGAACGAAGTAGTACAAGGCAGGAAAATGTGAGTAGAAGTAATAGTAGGGAAAGACATAGGACATCAGATCCAAGTGGTCAGATACAATCTGACAATTCTAATAATCAAAATTTTGTGCAGTAAACTTTCTGAATTACAAGTTAGGCCATTGCTATTATGAAAAACCTTCTGAATTTATTTCTTTAGATGAAGAGAAAATTATTGAATCTATTAATTTAATTTATATAAATGCTTTGGCCAAAAATAAAATGATTAAGATTATGATAGATACTGGTTCAGAAAGTACTTTAGTCTCGGAGAATTTTATTTTTAATACATTAAAACTATCAGATATAATAAAGATTCCAAAAATTAAAATTATTGGTGCAAATAATAAGAAGTTGGGTGAAATTGATAAACTAGCCAATTTTAAAATTAATATTCTTAATAAAGAAATTAATATGCAAGGATTTATTGTCAAGGATTTATGTATTGATATATTAATGGGAAATGATGAACTGGAAAAGACGAAAGTAAAGATAGATTTTGAAGAAAGAATGGTAACTTTGGAAGGGCAAATAATTAAATTTATGCAGAAAGATGAGGTGGAAGAAGGAATAAGAGTTGATAGGATATTATTAAAAGAAAATAATGATGTTTATGAAGAAGAAATGTATTTTGATGATAGGGAAATGTCCCAAAAGAATGTAAAGAATAATTATTGTAGTGAATATTTAAGGAATGGAAATTTTAAGCAGATGGATGCCTACGAGGCGGAGTGCGTAAAATTGGAAGCAAGGAATAATGAGTACATAATGAAGAATAATTTTATTTGTAAAGAAGAAGATATAATGAAAGTTTTAAATTGCCCTGAAGAATATAAATCAATAGTCATTTCCATATTGCAGCAACACAAGGGACTTGTCAATAAAGAAAATAGAATTGCACAAAATTATATCCATAGTATAAAAGTTAAAGAAGAAAAAGATTTTAAAACAAAATCATACCCAATACCATATAAATACAGAGAAGAAGTAAACAAAACAATTAATAATATGTTAGAAGATGGGATCATTGAGAAGGCAGACACACGTTTTATTAACCCCATAGTAGTAGTACGAAAAAGATCAGGTGAATTCAGGTTATGTTTGGATGCAAGGAATATTAACAAGATTACTGAAAAGCAATTTGAAGCACCAATGAGTATAGATGGAATATTAGGAAGAATTACAGGAATGTCATTTTTCACTGAAATCGATTTACAGCATAGTTTCTGGTTAATACCTCTAGAAAGAAAAAGTAGACAGTATACAGGATTTCAGATAGATGGAGTAGTATATCAATTCAAAGTAGTACCATTTGGACTTCAATCATCTTGCAGTGCTCTATGTAGATGTCTTCATGATATTTTGGATCAATATGAACATTTTTTAATTCACTACATTGATGATATATTAATTTTTTCTAAAACGGCTGAAGATCATGAGAAACACCTAAAAATTATAATAAACAAATTAGACAAAGTTGGACTAAAAATAAATCAAGAAAAATGTACATTTTTTCAAAAAGAAGTAATATATTTAGGTTATAAACTTAACACTAAGGGAATCGAAATGGATCCAGAACGGACACAAGTCATTCAGGAATATAAAACACCACACAATATAAGAACTTTAAGAGGTTTCATTGGAATAATTAATTATTATAAAAGGATGATACCAGATCTAAGTATAACACAAATAATAACAACAATACCAGCTTACTGATATATCCATTTTATTCAATAGACTTGATTTGTTAAATGGTAGATGGTAGATTTCATTATTTTGAATCAATTTGACATCATACTTGTTGAATTTTGTATATATGGAAATTAATTTGTACCCTAAAAATCATAATTTGGGGTTAGACACAAAATTGATACTATAATTGCTATAAAAATGTCTTTCTAATATGATAAAGTGGAAAAACTTACCAATTTATATTGATGAAAGTTATTTTGAATGGAAATACTTCCTAGATTTTGTCTATAAATAAACAGAACACAATATAGATTATATTTTTAATTAAGGTTATATTTTATTCTCTGATATAGCATCCATTGTTCTATTTGACATGACAGTTTGACCATAGAATAGCCGAACTGTGATCCGTTGTTCTCTGCTTTGATATAGACAGCGAACAGGGATGTATTTCAAACACATTTCAAATAAAAAAAAAAAATTTGATTTATTAAATTTAATAAGGTATGAGAAAATTAATATTTAAAAAAATAATAAGTAAATTATTTATTTTAAATATTATTTTTGGGGTATTGTGACAATTAGGGTTTATAGAAAATAATTTATAAGTTATATACTACATAATATTAGATATTTGGTTGTTTTAAATAAGTTATATACTAGAGAATTTAATAAAAATATATTTATGTGAGGGCATTTTTAATAAATTAGCATATAATAAGTGTAAAAAGTTGTATTTTAGTAATTATAATGTGGTAGATACATTTAAGTGAGCCATGTGACTAGGCAACCAACTATACAAACTCTGTCTCCAAGTTGACATTTTAGGAAATAATTGGGAATATAAAGTGGGGTTAGAATAATATATTGTTTGAAATGTGTATTTTATTAAATTAGAGTGTTAGTTACTAATTTGAATGTTTATTCTGATCTGAAAAGCCTAAATGTCAACAAAATTATTAATGGAACATTATCGAATTCTCCAGAGTACAGAGTGTGACCATTGTTTACAGTCGAACATTCTGGAATAATGATTATGTCGGTGGATAGAACAGATATTTTTTTCGAGAACATCGATATCGAAGAAATAGAACAAATTGGAACATGATCTCTTACCAGATGGTTCTGGAATATCCAAAAGGATATAAATACCCGTGATTTGGATTCAAGATGGTAGTTTTTAGTCAGAAGTCAAGCAGTTTATTATGAAAGTTAGTAGATTAGTTAGTGAAGTCAATTGTTCACAGTTTTAGTAAGTCAGTCAAGCAGTTTAATAAGAAATATGAAAGTTAGTTGGAGATAGTCCAATTGTTTAATATAGTGAGTTAAATGAAGATTAAAAATTATGCATATATTTAATGCACATTTATAATTATGCACAAATAATTATTGAAGATTATAAAAGTATATTAGAAGAATATTGGATGGACATTGGAAGGAATTAAAATTATATTATGATTGGAGATTAGTATAAATCAACTTATAATAATTGGATATTGGTATATTGAAAAGAAGAATAAATATAAATGGTGTTTGCTGGTTAGCTTGGTGGTGTATAAATGCTGGTGAAGAAAAATATATCTTAAATTGGTAGAAGCTGATAATTGGAAAAAGTAATTTCACAAAAACAAGGATAACCGAAGTACGAAGACATTCAGTGGTGATTAGAATATATATAGTGGAAAACAATTCATTTAGGCATTCAGTGAAAGAAAGGTACAAAATTTTGTTAATATAATTTAGTTAGCGTTATAACAATTTCAATTTTGAAGATAGTTTGTTTAAATTTAACATTGTCTATAGAATTTAATTAGTTTTCTAAGAACATCAATTTAAAGATAGTTTATTTTAAATTTACATTGGCTAGGTTAGATATATATGTGTGTTTCATAATAGTTATAATAAAGATGATTTAAAAAAGTACTTACAAACTAATTCTTTGAGAACCGCGATAAAAACCCTATATTATTAAAAATACTCATTGCTCATCATTCAAACAAAAAACACATCATAACAATATATATATATATATATATATATATATAATATATATATATATATATATATATATATATATATATATATATATATATATATATATAATATTTATATATATATATATACATATATACATATATATATATATATATATATATATATATATATATATATATATATATATATATATATATATATATATAATGTTGATATTAAGAAAGATACAGGGTGTTAAAGTGGAAATTGAAAATTTCATGTAAATATTTTTGGACAAAAATTTATAATTGGATGCTCTTAAGTAGGCTAAATTATAATTTTATACATACTTTAATGTAACTGATAGAAGGCGCTACATATGCCACATGTGTGGCATAGATTTGAGCTTAACTTTTTTGCTCTTTAAGTTAGCTCTATTTGTGTTAAAAAATATTAAAGATACATATTTTTACAAAGAAAAGGTATGCTTGCTAATAACCGTTTTATAAGTCAGCTGCATAATAATTCTTAGTTGTGATATAATGTGCGGTAAAGCAGTAAATATCTGTAGATAAGCATAATTCATAGTTTATTCTTGTTAAAACAACTCAAAGATGATAATGTAACATTACAAAAATTTTGTTATGGCTGCTAAATGTCTTATTGGAGAAAATATTCTCCATCTTTTTCTTTAGGTGTCGTGTCCGTATTCAGACGTTTTCAATTTCCCTTTTATATCGCTTCTTAAGTTTCTATACCTACTGGCGTTGTATTATTTTTCCCTATTGTAAAATGCTGAAAACCCAAAATATGTGGTTTATGTAAGGTGGTACACCACCACATTCTAGAGAGAAGGCAGTGAGAACATACTTAAATATAACTTTTCTGAACGTTGGATTTGTCTTGGCAGTATTCCTTGGCAATGTGGTGAGATATTAATATAATTATTTATTGTATAAAAAATCCCAAAAGAATACTTATTATTCATTACTTATAAATTGTTTACCTATTTTTATTAGGACAATTAGAAACAAACGCACAGGTACTGAATAACACATAGCATATAAAAATGCTTGCACGTCACAATTTTTATAAAGTGACGTCACTTATATTTAAAATTTCCAGAACAACGACCATAGAGATCAAATTTTCCTAACACAGCTAACAATACGAAACCTATACGGAACTCCTCGATCTTTTATAGGCGTTAACATAGTGTAATAATAAGAAAAATAAAATCATCATTATATTGGAAATTTTAGAATTATATTGATTAAATAAACAAAAACATTTGTTATTATTAATAATATAAATTTTATGAAATAAGTCTTTAAAACTAATATTCCACAAAATAATAATTTTAATTAAATAGATTAGATAATTGTACGCAACTGATACAGGAATAGTTAAAATTTTATTGACACTTTAGCGTGTGGCAAAAGTGTATTAAGTGTTGCCGCTTTTTTAGAGTAAGAATTTTGCTTATGTTTTGATTTCTTGCACAATTTGATTATAATATAATATGTATTAATAAATTTTATTTATAAATACATATTAAATTTAGATTAATAGTTTTAAAAACTAATTATTGTTGTGTATTGTAATTGTGCTATGCCAAAACAAATAAATAGTCTGTAGAAAGCTGATAAGCTTTCATATAAGATAGATTATTTTGAACAAGAAATAATGACGGGACGTTTTTATTATTAAAGCCCTAAAGAGGGAAGTTTAAAATTTAGAATATATAATTTTGTATTAAAATGTTTTCTAATGAATTTTAGTGTGTTGCAGTAGTCTTAAAACTAAGTGTATTTACTATTAACATAATAGTTTGACAAATAGTTGACATTTTAAAAATTCCTCACTTACTAACTATTCTGATGTGTTGCAACGCTGTAGGGTTCTGACGTCGTAAATCTTGAATGACATACAAGCATTTTGATATGAAAAATGCTATGTGTCTTTTTTTATAATACTTCTGCTACAAATCTAACCTTAAAGACTCGGCATTTTTACAAAAACATCATCGTTGGCCTAATAACCGAAATTGTTATAAATAAAGTTTACACACAGGCAATTTCGTTCAGCATAATATTAGTTCGTTGGTTAATCATAATAGTCTATTTGTTCAATATGTATTTAACTCTTAACTCAATTTAAAGGTATTTTATACCAAAATTTAGATTTATTTATGGTTTTGTCTATTTTTCCTTCGTTACCCGGAGTAATTGCCTTTAATCATAATTATGTAGCTGATGCGATTATCTCGAAAACTGTTGAGTTTTGAAGTTATTAACAGGTATACCTTTTTTATCACAATGATGTATCTTTAATATATTTTGTCACAAATACAGGTAACTCAAAGAGCAAAAAAGTTAAGTGCAAATTTATGCCACATATACATTAAAGTGTGCATCAAATTATAATTTCTCATATTTAAAAGTACCCAGTTGTAAAAGCGAAAAATAAAATTTTAAATTTGCACTTTAACACCCTGTATCTTTCTTAATATCAACATTTTATTAAAGCAATTTGGCTTAAACCGTAATATTTTAAAGAGTAAAATCTACTGTTTCTTTTTGTACAATTACTTAAGGACCACCCTGTATATATATATATATATATATATATATATATATATATATATATATATATATATATATATATATATATATATATATATATATATATATATATATATATATATACTGATAATGTCATAACAACTCACAGGCTCGAAAATGCGTAAAATACATTAAAAACAATAACAAAAGTAATGTACTCAAGGGTTTTCAGCAGTTATACACTGTAAGATAAGTGTAATATTTTTGCATCTATTATGATGTCAAGCGAGTACATTACTTTTGTTATTGTTTTTATTGTATTTTACGCATTTTCGAGCCTGTGAGTTGTTATGACATTATCAGTATATATATATATATATATATATATATATATATATATATATACTGATAATGTCATAACAACTCACAGGCTCGAAAATGCGTAAAATACATTAAAAACAATAACAAAAGTAATGTACTCGCTTGACATCATAATAGATGCAAAAATATTACACTTATCTTACAGTGTATAACTGCTGAAAACCCTTAATACCGAACACCCTTACACGACCCTTTAAGAATACACTGACTTGTGCCGAATAAAAGAAATTTATGACCAAAATAAAAAATCGCTTTTCACTCGAATAGCTTGTAAATAAATAATGCTCATGCTTTTATAGACTTACTAATGTAGAGATACACTTTATATCACTCTATTCGTCCTCTTCTTATTATTCGATCAACTACATGAAACAGCCTGCCATTACCAAAGAGTCTACGGGGCAAAATCGTACAGAAGACAAAAGAAAAACATATAATTGCCAGGAAGTAAAAGACGAAGAGGAAACGGAAGACGCAAGTGACTATCTGTCTGATCCTTATGTCTCCCTGTCGGCAACGGCAATAGTTCTGATGCCGTTCTCCCCACATATTCTTAGATAATAATCAATTAATTTTTTGCAAAAGCATGCAAAAAATTACCAGTTAATGGGGGATATTTAAAAGAAGAGTTGAGTTTTTTTATAGTTTTTTAGTTTATAATTCGAGCGTTCATTATTTGGAATATTGTATAATATATATATATATATATATATATATATATATATATATATATATATATATATATATATAGCTTACATTAACCGCTAGATATATATATATATATATATATATATATATATATATATATATATATATATATATATATATATATATATATATATTTTGTTATGATATGTAAAATCGAGAAAAATATTGGGTTGATTAAAATATTTCAAAGTTCAAAAAACATTAAAATAATTCAGATAAGTAGGATAATAACCAACAAACATTTCGAAGAAGGAAAGTTATTAAATTCTTGGATTACCTGTACTAAACAAAATGTAAGCTATGCATAAATTATTTCTTTGTTATACTTGAGTGACCCGCATAATTTTAAGTGAAATCCAAAGACAATTGAACCGGGTTTTCCAAATACATTAATGCAGTGATTAAAGACAATAGAAGAGATTTTAGAAAGAGGTTTTTGTTAGTTTTTAAGAATTATAGAAAAATATTATTTGTAAATAAGTTTTAGGAAATTTTATAATTATAGGTAAAAATTTGTTTGTTATCAAAATGAAAAATGGGGGAATTGTGACGAGTTTTGATTGGCGGAGATTGAAAAAGGTGGGATAGGTATGTAGGAATGAAAGTTTAGCTAGATTTAGGAGAGAGAAAAGATAATCAGTTGGTTTTCCAAGTCTGTAAGACGAACAGTGATTGTTCTCTGGCGGTTCCCGAAATGTAGCAAGCAGTAGTGTTGAATGTTAGTGAGTTTTTGTGGAGTTAGTGTATCTGACAGAAGCTGAAGCAGCAAAATATTGTAAGTCATATTTCTCTACTTATATTCCAAGAGTCACTGTTCAGGCCAACGAGAGATTCAGTTTATCGTAAAGAGAAGATATTCCAAGAGTCATTTTTCACTCGGGCCAACGAGAGATTCAGTTTACCGAGAGGAGAAAGGCTATCATAATTTGAATGATTTGTGCTTTTGAAGGAGATCATCAAGGACGATATACTTGCAACAATCTGTTGTAAGACTGCTAATTACATAGGGAGCGGTTGAGAGGAGATAATATAGTCTACAAGGAACAAGGATTTGGACCACTCATCATCAGAGAGAGATATTTTTGTTTTCTGCAGTTTTTTCTTTTATTGATAACACAATTTTTACACTTAATTTAGAAAGGATATAAATATTTTGATTAGGAGAGTTAGAATAGTTTGGGATTTTGAGATTTCAATTAATATTGTTTGTACCATTAATTTTGATTGTTCACGTACGTAGAACAAAATTTTGAGAATCATTATATGAGATTTGTTTATTGAAAACTTTTGAGTGTGAATTATTTCATTATCTTTATTTCAATATATAGTGTTAGATCATATGTGTTTTTTATTATTCCGGTATTCTTTGGACCTTACCTTTCACATGTAATAGCATAGATATTGAAGCACGAATTTAACCCTGAGATAAAAGAATTAAAAATTGTGATAGAGTCATAATCATATCATTTAAATAATTTTAATTAATCAAAAAATTAATTAGCTAATTATTGCTTGGCGCACCAAGACTTTAATAATCACAATAACTGGCTTCCAAAACGTGGGGCTTGAAAATATCGCAGCTTTACATTTGAAGGAAGGGAAAGAGATCTGGAATAAGTACAGGTGATCCAGAGATAAAAACATATAACATTGAGGGAATTTGCATTTGAAAGTATTTTGACAATTTTTCCAGGGAATATAAATTTGATTTATTGATTGATCGTAGTTAGTGGATATTTACTGCTATTGAATTATTTGATTTTATTTACTTTACCAATCGTACATTTGATATTTATTTTGAATTATTTGAATTTTACTGATTGCATATTTGATATTTGTCGTGAAAATTTAATACATTTGGGGAGAAATATTGTCGTGTTCTGAAACATATAGAGTGTTGTAAAATTTCACATTTGGCGGGGACAAAAACATTAACGAAAAGAAACAACATGTCGACCACAAGGAGTCAAAGCAAAATGCAAGAAAGGAAGGAGGATAACAGAGAAGAGGAAACAATTGTTGAAGAAGGATCGGATAATGAAGGAAATGTTACAATAGTTGAGGAGAAAAAAGAATTGTCAGGAATAGAGAAAATATTACAACTAATGCAAATACAGACACAAACAATAGAGAAAAACCAAAATGAAACATCAAAGAAAATGGATAAAATGGATAGAAATCAACAAGAAACATCACTAAAAATGGAAGAAAACCAACGGGAAACAAAACAAACAATGAGCAATATACAGCAGCGTCTGGAAAACTATGAACAGGAAATTAGAGGATGTGTTGAGGGGATAAAGAAAGAACTGATACAACAAATAGAAGAGATTAATGAAATTAAAAATGATATGAAAGAACAAGAAATGAGAATTAAAGATAATTTGGAGGAATTAGAAAGCAAACTTGAAAATGTAATGAAAGAAGACAAGAAAGAAATAGAAAAACAAATTGAGGATATCAGAAAACAACGAGAGACGGGAGACAGGAGAGAAGTTATCATCCATGGAACAAGCGAGGCGAAAATACAATTTGGCGGGGATATTCGGAAAACACACCCAGTACCGTTTGTTAAAAATTTGAAAACCAAATTACAACATATTAGATATTTTGACGATTGCAAAGAAACAATTAGAAACCATTTGAAAGAAGGAGCAGCGTTATGGTATGAAAGCAAGGAAGATGAATTTGAAAATTGGACAGATTTTGAAAATAAATTTCTCAACTATTTCTGGGGGAAAAATAAACAGAGAGAAATCAACCAAGAGCTACAGAATGGAAAATATCACAAAAAAATGGGAATATCCGAAGAAAGATATGCTTTGCAGATATATAACAATTCAAAATATCTAGAATACAAATATTCTACCGAACAGCTGGTAGAAATGATCAGCAGACATTTTGAGGAAACGTTGGAAGATCACGTGATTTTGAGAAACTATCAAGATATTGATAGTTTGTGCCAATTCCTTTAATTAAAAGAAGCGAAAAGAAAAGAAATAAGAAATAGAAGACAACATGACCAATATAATGGACCGGAAAGAAGGTATTCATCAAATTATGACCAGAGAAACCGACATCCCCGATCAACAAACGAATATAGGCCGAGAAATTACAAAAATTACAATAGACAACAAAATTACGATAACCGGAATGATACACAAAATAGAACAAATGAAAATCACAACAGGAATAGAGATGCACAAAATCCTCCGAATAGGAATACTAACGAACAAAGGGACGATAGAAATAACCAGAGCTTCCAACAACAAAATAGAAGGGAGATGAATCATGTAGCAATAGGAAACGAAGGACAAATTCCTAATTCTAATCTAATATTTTTAGATGCATTTATAAAACATAAAGCGATTAAAATTGTGATTGATTCTGGCTCGGAGATATCGCTAATCAATAAAAAACTAGTAAAATAATTAAATTTGGACAGATTTGTGTATAAGATTCCTAGGGTTGATTTAGTGGGTGCAAACAATAAAAATTTGACGACAGTAAACGAAGGTTTGGGAGTACAGATAAGAATGGGAAACAAATTCCATATTATGAAATGTGTGGTGATTGAAGATTTAAATCATGATATGATAGCGGGAATTGATGAATTGAGGAAAAAAGATATCACCATAAATTTTTCGGAAAATAAACTGGAAATCAGAGCAGAACCAGACAACACAGGAGAAGAAAAGCAAACAGATAGGAAAACAAATTCTGGAAGGATCAATGCACAGGAAAAACGCAAAGAAATCGATATGACTGTAGAGGATAAACCGAAAGTACAAAAACAAGATCTAACAGAAGAGAAAAAGAGAAGGAAGAAAAAAAAGAAGAGTTCGAAAAGAAAGCAGGAAAATAAGATGGAGACCAGAGAAAAACAGGAAATAGAAGGTACAGAAGAATTGTTGGCAACCGACGATAAAACAGAATGGAAGCAGCAAGAAAAAGAAGGTATCATCAGAGAAATGAAAGGAATAGAAACATGGTGCTCGGAATACCAAAGGGAATTAGAGGATAAAAAGAAAACAGAAGAAAAAATGGCACTGATGGACGAGAATCCAGAATTTTGTGAAGAAGTATTATGGACAGTGAACACATGTGAACAAAAGGAGGATGAAAGAAAAATAAATTGTGGAGAAAACATGGGAAAGAAAATAGAGAAGATTTTAGGAAACCATGGAGATCTTGTTAATGAAGTAAACCGAGTGGCTAAAAATTATGAACTTTCTTTTAAGGGAAAACACTTGGAAAAATTTAAAACGAAAATATATCCAATCCCGTATAAAGACAGGCAATATACGGGGTATTTTAACATTCACGACATTTATCAGTATCATAAGTAGATTTTAATAACATAGTGAAATAATTTGATCCTAGAAAACTTTTGTCATTTTTAAAATTTAACAAAGAGTTTTCGGCAGACCAAATGGCGGGGATTTGTTATGATATGTAAAATCGAGAAAAATATTGGGTTGATTAAAATATTTTAAAGTTCAAAAAACATTAAAATAATTCAGATAAGTAGGATAATAACCAACAAACATTTCGAAGAAGGAAAGTTATTAAATTCTTGGATTACCTGTACTAAACAAAATGTAAGCTATGCATAAATTATTTCTTTGTTATACTTGAGTGACCCGCATAATTTTAAGTGAAATCCAAAGACAATTGAACCGTGTTTTCCAAATACATTAATGCAGTGATTAAAGACAATAGAAGAGATTTTAGAAAGAGGTTTTTGTTAGTTTTTAAGAATTATAGAAAAATATTATTTGTAAATAAGTTTTAGGAAATTTTATAATTATAGGTAAAAATTTGTTTGTTATCGAAATGAAAAATGGGGGAATTGTGACGAGTTTTGATTGGCGGAGATTGAAAAAGGTGGGATAGGTATGTAGGAATGAAAGTTTAGCTAGATTTAGGAGAGAGAAAAGATAATCAGTTGGTTTTCCAAGTCTGTAAGACGAACAGTGATTGTTCTCTGGCGGTTCCCGAAATGTAGCAAGCAGTAGTGTTGAATGTTAGTGAGTTTTTGTGGAGTTAGTGTATTTGACAGAAGCTGAAGCAGCAAAATATTGTAAGTCATATTTCTCTACTTATATTCCAAGAGTCACTGTTCAGGCCAACGAGAGATTCAGTTTATCGTAAAGAGAAGATATTCCAAGAGTCATTTTTCACTCGGGCCAACGAGAGATTCAGTTTATCGAGAGGAGAAAGGCTATCATAATTTGAATGATTTGTGCTTTTGAAGGAGATCATCAAGGACGATATACTTGCAACAATCTGTTGTAAGATTGCTAATTACATAGGGAGCGGTTGAGAGGAGATAATATAGTCTACAAGGAACAAGGATTTGGACCACTCATCATCAGAGAGAGATATTTTTGTTTTCTGCAGTTTTTTCTTTTATTGATAACACAATTTTTACACTTAATTTAGAAAGGATATAAATATTTTGATTAGGAGAGTTAGAATAGTTTGGGATTTTGAGATTTCAATTAATATTGTTTGTACCATTAATTTTGATTGTTCACGTACGTAGAACAAAATTTTGAGAATCATTATATGAGATTTGTTTATTGAAAACTTTTGAGTGTGAATTATTTCATTATCTTTATTTCAATATATAGTGTTAGATCATATGTGTTTTTTATTATTCCGGTATTCTTTGGACCTTACCTTTCACATGTAATAGCATAGATATTGAAGCACGAATTTAACCCTGAGATAAAAGAATTAAAAATTGTGATAGAGTCATAATCATATCATTTAAATAATTTTAATTAATCAAAAAAATTAATTAGCTAATTATTGCTTGGCGCACCAAGACTTTAAATATCACAATAATATATATATATATATATATATATATATATATATATACATATATATATATATAAATTGTTATGATGTGTTGTTTGTTTGAATGATGAGCAATGAGTATTTTTAATAATATAATATATAGGGTTTTTATCGCGGTTCTCAAAGAATTAGTTTGTAAGTACTTTTTTAAGTTATCTTTATTATATCTATTATGAAACACACATATATATCTAACCTAGCCAATGTAAATTTAAAATAAACTATCTTTAAATTGAAATTCTTATGAAACTAATTAAATTCTATAGACAATGAAAAATTTAAACAAAATATCTTCAAAAGTGAAATTGTTATTACACTAACTAAATTATATTAACAAAATTTTGTACCTTTCTGTCACTGAATGCCTAAATGAACTGTTTTCCACTATATAGATTCTAATCACCACTGAATGTCTTCGTACTTCGGTTATCCTTGTTTTTGTGAAATTGCTTTTTCCAATTATCAGCTTCTACCAATTTAAGATATATTTTTCTTCACCAGCATTTATAAACCACCAAGCAAACCAGCAAATAGCATTTATATTTATTCTTCTTTTCAATATACCAATATCCAATTATTATAAGTTGGTTTATACTAATCTCCAATCATAACATAATTTTAATTTCTTCCAATAATTTTGATTATTAGAATTGTCAGATTGTATCTGACCACTTGGATCTGATGTCCTATGTCTTTCCCTACTATGACTTCTACTCACATTTTCTTGCCTTGTACTATTTCGTTCCCTGTCTTCGCAGCTTCTATTCCTTCGTACACAATTTACCTGTCTGTTATAGTTAGGTCGCTCTGTATTTCTTCTATTGTTAAAATCTTGTCTATTATTATTAGTACTGTTATTAAAATGTTGTCTATTATAATTAGTATTGTTATTAAAATTTTGTCTATTATAACTAGTATTGTTATTAAAGTTCTGTCTATTTTGATAACTGTTATTATTATTAAAATTTTGTAAACTATTACCATACCTAGTATTATTGTTATATGATTGTCTATATTGTTAATTATCATTCTTATTATATTGAAAGTTATTATTGTTTTTTCTATTGTTGTTATTATTACTTGTCATATAACCTCTTTGTATTCTTTGAATAAAATTAATAAAACTATCTATTGTTTGAATATTTTGTACAGTTACTGTTTGCACCACATCAGCATCAAAATGTCTAGATACATTTAAGACTGTTTCATCCTCTCTAAGTGGTGGTTCTAATTATTTTGCAACTATTATCAGTTTTAATGCATAATCTACCATATTTGATTTTAAATTGTGATTATACTTTCCAAAATATAGAATTTCTCTAAACTTTGCTTGCTCTAATTCACCCCAATAATAATTTAAAAATTTATTTTCAAATGTTTGAAAATTATCTAAATCATTTTCAATACTAGCAAACCAAGTTGCTGCATTGTCATTTAATGTCATTCTAATATAATCTTTAATATCATTAATATTATTCACGAATCTTAATTTATGTTTTAAACTATTTATGTATACCCTAGGATGCAAATTTTTTATATTACCAGTGAATTTAATCCCAGTCTCATTTGTTAAATTTAAGTAAGGTCTCCCTATGTCTCTCATTTGTGAAACATCATCTATTCTCTGTTCCACATTTCTTATTTGATTACTATTTATTTGGATATTTTGTTGTATATCGTCTAATTTTTCTTCTGTGTTTCTTCTGTCTTCGTTAATTTTTACTTCTAAGTTACATTTCTGCACCTCTATTTTCTGTTCTATATCTATCTTATTATCTTGAATAATCCTCTTTACTTCTGTCCTCTCATTTTCTATCCTTTTATTGTAGTCATTCCGAATATTTTTTATTTCATTTGCTACTTTTTTCTCTGCAGCTACAGGTTTTTTATCCATTTGTTTTTCTATTTGTATTACAATTTTATTATTATTATCTTCTATTTTCTTTTCTAATTTTCTATAATTCTCTTCTAATTTCTGTTCCATTTTTTTCATGTCTTCTTTGACTTCTTTTGAATTCTCTTCCAATTTTTTTATGTCTTCTTTGATTTCTTTTGAATTCTCTTCCATTTTTTTCGTATTCTCTTCCATTGTCTTGTTCATCTGCATCATTAATGACATTAAAGCTGCCATATTGATATTTTCCTCTCTTTCTGGATTCATTTCTGCAGTATCCTGTGGAACTTGAACTAAACTCTCCTCTTGTATAGGTTGTGTTTCTACTTCCACATATTCTTCATTCTTTTTGCTTCTTGTACCTTTCTTTCCTTGAGACATTTTGAGACTTTACTTGTTCAAATATAATTAAAAATAAAATCTATAATTTTTTCTTTCTAATGATAATTAATTTAATTATATGAGAGCACTTATCTTCCCAAACTAATTCTTTTAAATAGAGAGCCCCGCGGTGGGCGCCAAATTGTTATGATGTGTTGTTTGTTTGAATGATGAGCAATGAGTATTTTTAATAATATAATATATAGGGTTTTTATCGCGGTTCTCAAAGAATTAGTTTGTAAGTACTTTTTTAAATTATCTTTAATATATCTATTATGAAACACACATATATATCTAACCTAGCCAATGTAAATTTAAAATAAACTATCTTTAAATTGAAATTCTTATGAAACTAATTAAATTCTATAGACAATGTAAAATTTAAACAAAATATCTTTAAAAGTGAAATTTTTATGACACTAACTAAATTATATTAACAAAATTTTGTACCTTTCTGTCACTGAATGCCTAAATGAACTGTTTTCCACTATATAGATTCTAATCACCACTGAATGTCTTCGTACTTCGGTTATCCTTGTTTTTGTGAAATTACTTTTTCCAATTATCAGCTTCTACCAATTTAAGATATATTTTTCTTCACTAGCATTTATAAACCACCAAGCAAACCAGCAAATAGCATTTATATTTATTCTTCTTTTCAATATACCAATATCCAATTATTATAAGTTGATTTATACTAATCTCCAATCATAATATAATTTTAATTTCTTCCAATATCCATCCAATATTCTTCTAATATACTTTTTTAATCTTCAATAATTATTTGTGTATAATTATAAATGTGCATTAAAATATATGCATAATTTTTAATCTTCATTTAACTCACTATATTAAACAATTGGACTATTTGTAACTGATTGACTAACTGAATGGACTGGACCTACTTTCTTACTAAAACTGCCTGACTGCTTACTAAAACTGCCCTCTTGAATCCAAATCACGGGTATTTATATCTTTTTGGATGTTCCAGAACCATCTGGTAAGAGATCATGTTCGATTTAGTTCTATTTCTTCTATATGGATGAATTCTATATGGAAAGTATCTGTTCGATCCACCGACATAATCATTATTCCAGAATGTTCCAACATAAACAAAGGTCAAATTCTGCATTCTGGAGAATTCGTTAATGTTCTATTGATAATTTTGTTGACATTTGGGCTTTTCAGATCAGAATAAACACTTAAATCAGTAAATATATATAAATTAAACATTTTAAACTAACATTATTATTATAATCCCACTTAAATTCGTAAAAATGATTAATTTCTGTCTGTCACTTACTGTATAGTTGGTTGCCTATGCACATGGCTCACTTTAATATATTTACAACATTAAAATACAACTTTTTACAATTATTATATGCTAATTTATTAAAAATGCCCTCACTAGTATATAACTTATTAAAATAACCAAATACTTTTAATATCTGAAATCTGATCTAAATACTAACATTTTAAACTAACATTATTATTATAATCCCACTTAAATTCGTAAAAATGATTAATTTCTGTCTGTCACTTACTGTATAGTTGGTTGCCTATGCACATGGCTCACTTTAATATATTTACAACATTAAAATACAACTTTTTACAATTATTATATGCTAATTTATTAAAAATGCCCTCACTAGTATATAACTTATTAAAATAACCAAATACTTTTAATATCTAATACTATGTAGTATATAACTTATAAATTATTTTCTATAAACCCCAATCGTATCAATACCCCAAAATAATATTTAAAATAAATAATTTACTTATTATTTTTTTAAATATTAATTTTCTTGTCCACTAATTTAATTTCTTATTTAAAATTTGTTCTATTAAGTACACCTCTGTTCGCTGTCTATGTCAAACTGTCATGTCAAATATAACAATGGAGGCATTAATATGAGAAAATAAACATATTTAATCTAATCATCTATTATTGTGTTATGTTTATTTATAAACAAAATCTAGGAATTATTTCCATTCAACAGGCTTTCATCCATATGAATTGGTAAGTTTTACACTTTATTATATTAGAAAGACATTTTTAGCAAATTATTTATAGAATCTATTTATTATCTAACCCCAAATTATGATTTTTAGGGTACAAAATAATTTCCATATGTACAAGACGACAAGTATGATGTCAAATTGATTCAAAATAATGAAATCTACCATCTATTTAACAAATCAAGTCTATTGAATAAAATGGATATATCAGTAAGCTGTTAGTGTTTTTATAATTAGTGTTAAGTTTATAATATATTACTTCTTTTTGAAAAAATGTACATTTTTCTTGATTTATTTTTAGTGCAACTTTATCTAATCTGTTTATTATAATTTTTAGGTGTTTCTCATGATCTTCAGCCGTTTTAGAAAAAATTAATATATTACCAATGTAGTGAATTACAAAATGTTCATATTGATCCAAAATATCATGAAGACATCTACATAGAACACTGCAAGATGATTGAAGTCCAAATGGTACTACTTTGAATTGATATACTACTCCATCTATCTGAAATCCTGTATACTGTCTACTTTTTCTTTCTAGAGGTATTAACCAAAAACTATGCTGTAAATCGATTTTAGTGAAAAATGACATTCCTGTAATTCTTCCTAGTATTCCATCTTCTAACATATTATTAATTGTTTTGTTTACTTCTTCTTTGTATTTATATGGTATTGGGTATGATTTTGTTTTAAAATCTTTTTCTTCTTTAACTTTTATACTATGGACATAATTTTGTGCAATTCTATTTTCTTTATTGACAAGTCCCTTGTGTTGCTGCAATATGGAAATGACTATTGATTTATATTCTTCAGGGCAATTTAAAACTTTTATCATATCTTCTTCTTTACAAATAAAATTATTCTTCATTATGTACTCATTATTCCTTGCTTCCAATTTTACGCACTCCACCTCGTAGGCATCCATCTGCTTAAAATTTCCATTCCTTAAATATTCACTACAATAATTATTCTTTACATTCTTTTGGGACATTTCCCTATCATCAAAATATATTTCTTCTTCATAAACATCATTATTTTCTTTTAATAATATCCTATCAACTCTTATTCCTTCTTTCACCTCATCTTTCTGCATAAATTTAATTATTTGCCCTTCCAAAGTTACCATTTTTTCTTCAAAATCTATCTTTACTTTCTTCTTTTCCAATTCATCATTTCCCATTAATATATCAACACATAAATCCTTGCATATTAATTTCTTTATTAAGAATATTAATTTTAAAATTGGCTAGTTTATCAATTTCACCCAACTTCTTATTATTTGCACCAACAATTTTAATTTTTGGAATCTTTATTATATCTGATAGCTTTAATGTATTAAAAATAAAATTCTCCGAGACTAAAGTACTTTCTGAACCAGTATCTATCATAATTTTAATCATTTTATTTTTGGCCAAAGCATTAATATAAATTAAATTAATAGATTCAATAATTTTATCTTCATCTAAAGAAATAAATTCAGAAGGTTTTTCATAATAGCAATGGCCTAACTTGTGATTCAGAAAGTTTACTGAACAAAATTTTGATTATTAGAATTGTCAGATTGTATCTGACCACTTGGATCTGATGTCCTATGTCTTTCCCTACTATGACTTCTACTCACATTTTCTTGCCTTGTACTATTTCGTTCCCTGTCTTCGCAGCTTCTATTCCTTCGTACACAATTTACCTGTCTGTTATAGTTAGGTCGCTCTGTATTTCTTCTATTGTTAAAATCTTGTCTATTATTATTAGTACTGTTATTAAAATGTTGTCTATTATAATTAGTATTGTTATTAAAATTTTGTCTATTTTAACTAGTATTGTTATTAAAGTTCTGTCTATTTTGATAACTGTTATTATTATTAAAATTTTGTAAACTATTACCATACCTAGTATTATTGTTATATGATTGTCTATATTGTTAATTATCATTCTTATTATATTGAAAGTTATTATTGTTTTTTCTATTGTTGTTATTATTACTTGTCATATTACCTCTTTGTATTCTTTGAATAAAATTAATAAAACTATCTATTGTTTGAATATTTTGTACAGTTACTGTTTGCACCACATCAGCATCAAAATGTCTAGATACATTTAAGACTGTTTCATCCTCTCTAAGTGGTGGTTCTAATTATTTTGCAACTGTTATCAGTTTTAATGCATAATCTACCATATTTGATTTTAAATTGTGATTATACTTTCCAAAATATAGAATTTCTCTAAACTTTGCTTGCTCTAATTCACCCCAATAATCATTTAAAAATTTATTTTCAAATGTTTGAAAATTATCTAAATCATTTTCAATACTAGCAAACCAAGTTGCTGCATTGTCATTTAATGTCATTCTAATATAATCTTTAATATCATTAATATTATTCACGAATCTTAATTTATGTTTTAAACTATTTATGTATACCCTAGGATGCAAATTTTTTATATTACCAGTGAATTTAATCCCAGTCTCATTTGTTAAATTTAAGTAAGGTCTCCCTATGTCTCTCATTTGTGAAACATCATCTATTCTCTGTTCCACATTTCTTATTTGATTACTATTTATTTGGATATTTTGTTGTATATCGTCTAATTTTTCTTCTGTGTTTCTCCTGTCTTCGTTAATTTTTACTTCTAAGTTACATTTCTGCACCTCTATTTTCTGTTCTATATCTATCTTATTATCTTGAATAATCCTCTTTACTTCTGTCCTCTCATTTTCTATCCTTTTCTTGTAGTCATTCCGAATATTTTTTATTTCATTTGCTACTTTTTTCTCTGCAGCTTCAGGTTTTTTATCCATTTGTTTTTCTATTTGTATTACAATTTTATTATTATTATCTTCTATTTTCTTTTCTAATTTTCTATAATTCTCTTCTAATTTCTGTTCCATTTTTTTCATGTCTTCTTTGACTTCTTTTGAATTCTCTTCCAATTTTTTTATGTCTTCTTTGATTTCTTTTGAATTCTCTTCCATTTTTTTCGTATTCTCTTCCATTGTCTTGTTCATCTGCATCATTAATGACATCAAAGCTGCCATATTGATATTTTCCTCTCTTTCTGGATTCATTTCTGCAGTATCCTGTGGAACTTGAACTAAACTCTCCTCTTGTATAGGTTGTGTTTCTACTTCCACATATTCTTCATTCTTTTTGCTTCTTGTACCTTTCTTTCCTTGAGACATTTTGAGACTTTACTTGTTCAAATATAATTAAAAATAAAATCTATAATTTTTTCTTTCTAATGATAATTAATTTAAATATATGAGAGCACTTATCTTCCCAAACTAATTCTTTTAAATAGAGAGCCCCGCGGTGGGCGCCAAATTGTTATGATGTGTTGTTTGTTTGAATGATGAGCAATGAGTATTTTTAATAATATAATATATAGGGTTTTTATCGCGGTTCTCAAAGAATTAGTTTGTAAGTACTTTTTTAAATTATCTTTAATATATCTATTATGAAACACACATATATATCTAACCTAGCCAATGTAAATTTAAAATAAACTATCTTTAAATTGAAATTCTTATGAAACTAATTAAATTCTATAGACAATGTAAAATTTAAACAAAATATCTTTAAAAGTGAAATTGTTATGACACTAACTAAATTATATTAACAAAATTTTGTACCTTTCTGTCACTGAATGCCTAAATGAACTGTTTTCCACTATATAGATTCTAATCACCACTGAATGTCTTCGTACTTCGGTTATCCTTGTTTTTGTGAAATTACTTTTTCCAATTATCAGCTTCTACCAATTTAAGATATATTTTTCTTCACTAGCATTTATAAACCACCAAGCAAACCAGCAAATAGCATTTATATTTATTCTTCTTTTCAATATACCAATATCCAATTATTATAAGTTGATTTATACTAATCTCCAATCATAATATAATTTTAATTTCTTCCAATATCCATCCAATATTCTTCTAATATACTTTTTTAATCTTCAATAATTATTTGTGTATAATTATAAATGTGCATTAAAATATATGCATAATTTTTAATCTTCATTTAACTCACTATATTAAACAATTGGACTATTTGTAACTGATTGACTAACTGAATGGACTGGACCTACTTTCTTACTAAAACTGCCTGACTGCTTACTAAAACTGCCCTCTTGAATCCAAATCACGGGTATTTATATCTTTTTGGATGTTCCAGAACCATCTGGTAAGAGATCATGTTCGATTTAGTTCTATTTCTTCTATATGGATGTTCTCGAAAAAAGTATCTGTTCGATCCACCGACATAATCATTATTCCAGAATGTTCCAACATAAACAAAGGTCAAATTCTGCATTCTGGAGAATTCGTTAATGTTCTATTGATAATTTTGTTGACATTTAGGCTTTTCAGATCAGAATAAACACTTAAATCAGTAAATATATATAAATTAAACATTTTAAACTAACATTATTATTATAACCCCACTTAAATTCGTAAAAATGATTAATTTCTGTCTTTTACTTACTGTATAGTTGGTTGCCTATGCACATGGCTCACTTAAATATATTTACAACATTAAAATACAACTTTTTACAATTATTTTATGCTAATTTATTAAAAATGCCCTCACATAAATATATTTTTATAAAATTTTCTAGTATATAACTTATTAAAATAACCAAATACTTTTAATATCTAATATTATGTAGTATATAACTTATAAATTATTTTCTATAAACCCCAATCGTATCAATATATATATATATATATATATATATATATATATATATATATATATATATATATATATATATATATATTTAGATGATATTAAATATAGAAGAAACAAAGATAGTGATTAAAAATAATTTATAAGTTATATACTAGATAATATTAGATATAAAAAGCATTTATATGAGGGCATTTTTAAGAAATTAACATAATAATAAGTTTAGAAAGTGTTTAAGTTGCAATGTATTTGGTTATTTTAATAATTATAATATTGTAAATATATTTGTGTGCACCATCTTTGTATGCAACCAAGTATACACTAAAGTATATTTGGCTATGGATTTAAAATAGTGTCATTTATTAATTTAAAATGTGTATTTTATATATAAATTTGTATTCTGATCTGAAAAGCCTAAATTTCCATAATATTGTGATGATGTATTGTTTGTGAATGATGTTTTAATGAGCAATGAGTGTTTTTTAATAATATATATATATATATATATATATATATATATATATATATATATATATATATATATATATATATATATATATATATATATATATAGGGTTTTTATCGCGGTTCTCAAAGAATTAGTTTGTAAGCACTTTTTGAAATTATCTTTATTATATCTATTATGAAACACACATATATATCTAACATAGACAATGTAAATTTAAAACAAACTATCTTTAAATTAAAATTCTTATGAAACTAATTAAATTATATAGACAATGTAAATGTAAAACAAACTATCTTTAAATTGAAATTCTTATGACACTAATTATATTATATTAACAAATTTTGGTACCTTTCTGTCACTGAATGACTAAATGAAACTGTTCTCCAAAATAAAGATTCACCACTCAATGTCTTCGTTCTCAGCCTCGGTTATCTTTCTTTTGTAAACTTGCCTTGAAAAATACTCCACAATGTTTTAATTATCAGCTTCCACCATTTTAGAATATTTTTCTTCTTTATAGTATTTAAGTAAAATATTGTTCTTTCCTCTTTTCTATTTATTCTTCATTCTAATAATCTTTTTTTCTTTTCCAATCACCAATCACCATATATTAACTCCAATCCAACATACATTAACTCCAATAAATATATCTCCAATCACAATATACACAACATAATTTTTAATCTTCAATAATATTCTCTTTATTCTGTTTCTTAATCTTCATTGAACTTACTATATTGAACATCTGAACCTTCTGACTGACTATCTTGAAAATCTGACTGACTGACTGACTTTCTGTCCTTACTATCTTAACATTACTGAACAACACTGACTTCACTATATTGAAAATATGATCGACTGACTATTTTAAATCCAAATCACATTATATTTATATCATTTTTTCTATTCACGAATGTTCTTGAAAAAATATTTGTTCGAATGTTTTCTATTTCATAGACATAACCAATATAACCATGTTCGCGAAGATTCTACCGTGAACAAAGGTTAAATTCTGTCTATTGACATCCCGTTTTAACATTTCTGGATAGTTCCTTCCCATTCTATATAGAAGATTATTATTCGAACTAAAATTCTATATATATATATATATATATATATATATATATATATATATATATATATATATATATATATATATATATTTAACGTGATTATTTCGACCAAAAAACAATTTATAAATATGTTGGAAATATCGGGTATGTGGTCACCACATACTTGATATTTCCAACATATTTATATATATATATATATATATATATATATATATATATATATATATATATATATATATATATATATATATATATATATATATATATATATATATGTTATATGAGAAAATATTAACCTTGAACTAGCTTAAGTTCGCCGACTTCAGATTTCATCATCCCATTCCCATAGAAACCGCTGAGCATGCATTAGAACTTTGTACGAACCGTTGGCCAACATTCATGGGAACAGCAATTCAGCACTTCATACCAAACCTATAAATTACCATTCTTAGATGCCGGAATCACTCTTAGCTGCAACTTCGACCAGTCCAGTTATTGTAGTCATTTTAAATTAATTTAATTTTGTACTATTATTTAATATTTAATTTGTAACAAATAAAGTTCTTTTTTAAAAAGTCAAATACGTGATTAGTGATCTAACAATTGGCGCAGTCAGTAGGATCCGGTTAACGTTGCTAGAACACGTGTATACTCACTGGCAGCGGCGGATTCTCATCCCTTAACGGAACAAAGAATCTACGGAAGTCCTCACTCCTGTGACCTACGGAAGGAACACCTAGTGAAGCCCCTGGTAGCCGAGCAGAGAGAATAAGACAACCCTTAAAGAAGAAAGCATCTCCGAACAACCTCACTCCTGTAATCTACGGAAGGAACACCTAGTGAAGCCCCTGGTAGCTGAGCAGAGAGAACAAGGCGTCCCGATGTTCTTCTTTATGTAAGTGGATTTTGAATCATCTCGTTAATAATTTTGTTATAATAATTTACGAAATTGACTATACTGCAAGTCAATTAATCAAGATACATAAAAAAAAATACAAGTTGATTATCTAATATTTGAAATTATTGATATTTCTTTACATACTATTTTATACTGATATTTTATTGACATATTTTTTTTTACTTGCTATATTTTGGTATATTTTTCTTGATATATTTTTATTTGGTATATTTGATACATTTTTGTTGATATATTATTTGATATTTTTATATTGATACATTTTTGCCCTTTATATACCACCACATTTTGTTTCTCCCTTATATACTGATACATTTTATATTTCTCCATACTTCTATTTTTCATTTTCGTTTCAAAATATCTCGAAAAATGCCTGAGACACGTTCCCAGACTCAACAAGAAATCGAACCATACAAGCTTTCGGAAATATTTTCTATTATCCCAGAATTTGAAGGCGATCCGATTTCTCTTTCTACATTTTTAGATGCGTGCGACTGTGCTTTTAAAATGGCCACAGGCGATCAGCGCGTTCTATTAACGATTCACGTAAAAAATAAACTCAAAGGTGAAGCTGCACAGCTTATTAATTCTAGAAAACCAATTTCTTATACAGAAATAAAACAATTACTAAATCTACATTACGGAGACAGTAGAGACCTGACCTCCTTAATACAAGACTTACAAAGACTAAGACAACTATCTAACGAATCTCCTCTAACTTTCTTTAACCGTTTACAAGTTCTGAATGCAAAAATGCACGCCTCGATCCAAGTAGCAAATTTATCCCCAGATCAAAAAACTGCCCAATGTGACTTAATCGATACCATGGCCCTAAACACACTTTTAACCGGTTTAGAATCTCGTCTAGGACAAATTATTAGGGCTAGTAATCCAAAAGATCTCATTGAAGCAAGCAATCGTATTAGACGCGAACTTCAATTGTCATATTTTGAAGAACAAAAATCTAATTCTAGATCAACTATTCCTAAATCCTCTCAACCAATGAGAAGACCCTCATCTCAGTTTACAAAATGTACAAATTGTGGCCGCATTGGTCATCTAAATAATGAATGCCGCTCTTCACGTTTCGTACAGCCAAACCAAACTTTTTCTAGGCCACACGGTTATCAAAACCAATATAATAATGGACCTAACAACTATCAAAACAATCAGAACCCTAATAGGAATCAATATTCGTCCAACAATCCAAATTTCAACCAACAGAGACCTTCCTTTTCATCTCAAAATCAAAATCAAAATCGTCCATCTGTTATTCAAAGAAACCCAAACTTCCAAAGAGCACATGTTTTAAACGAATACCCTGATGAAATGACGACTAACTATTATACAGACGATTACTATACAGATAATTATTATAATACTGATAACTATGAAAACTATGAAACGGATTATTATACAGAAAATAATCCACAAAGTGATAACATTTACGAAACCAATAACACACAAAATTATCAGGATTTTCTTTCACTTCAGAATCAAAATCATCCTCCCAATCATACGAACCCCTCAACGGATATTACGAATATCCAAGAACAAATCCAAGCACTCAACTTAGACAACTTTCATCCGGATCTCAATTTTCCCGAACAGACATTCATGTAACTCCATTTCATACAATGAGTTCCAAAAATTTATATTACATTAACGATGCTACCAACACTTTTAAACTTTTAATCGACACAGGTGCTGGAATCACTGTTTTCAAAGAAAACACAGCACGCAATTATCATAATAGATTTCCTGAAAACGTTACTATTCAAGGTATAACCGATCAAAAATTGTTAATAACAGAATCTGTCCTGATTCCCTTCACTGCCGATAATCCTCACAAAGTCTTTATTTTCAATCTAGACATTGATTTCGATGGCATAATAGGCCTAGACTTTCTAGATCATTATGAATGCGTAATAGATCTCAAATCCCGACAGTTGCATACAAATTTTAAAACTGTCACCCTTCACAAAGTAGGACACGAGACAAACACACCTCCTAAAGACCAAACACCGACACACCCCACAGAAATAAGACAAAACGAACCTAAAATAAAAATTAAATTAGATTCTAAACAGGAATCAAATTTAAAATATCAAAACCCTATAAATGAAAAATATACTATCGTAAAAAACCGAGATCAAGACAAAAATCTTGAAAGACCAGAGAGAAAACGAATAAAAGGAAAAAACAGAATTACCATTGACAGCCGGACCGAACAAATATGCAGACTAAAATGCAACTTATCAAATACAGATGCCATATTATCAGCTCAAGAAATAGAAAAAGTTAGATTACCTCATGCATTAGTCCATGTAGATGAAAATGGAGAATTCTTAACTTCAGTACTAAATGCTAATGCTATGCCGAAGACAATCGAATTTTCAGACATTTCAATCGAACCTTTCAAAAATTCGGAGACAATCCTATCCTACAACGGAAATGATTTTGAAGAACCCGTAGTAGATAGAACACGAATAATTAAAGAACAACTAAGAATTGATCATCTAAATTGCGAAGAACAAGAACTAATTCTAGATATATGTACTGAATACGCAGATATATTTTATGTCGAAGGCGACAAACTGACCTTCACAAACGAAATCAAGCACAAAATCGAAACAAACAACGCTAAACCTATCTTCACTAAATCCTATAGATATCCTCAAATACATAAGGAAGAGGTAAAGACGCAAATTAATAAAATGTTAGAAGAAGGAATAATCCAGAAAAGCGTCTCGCCCTGGTCGAGTCCAGTCTGGGTCGTACCGAAGAAATTAGATGCGTCAGGAAAACAAAAATGGCGAGTTGTTATTGATTATCGAAAACTCAACGAACTCACAGTACAAGACCGTTATCCTCTACCACAAATATCAGAACTATTGGACCAACTAGGAAGATGCCAATACTTCACAACACTAGATTTAGCGTCTGGATTTCACCAGATTGAAATCGAGCCACAAGACATCCAGAAAACGGCCTTTTCCGTCGAAAATGGACATTACGAATTTGTTCGCATGCCATTCGGACTAATGAATGCTCCATCTACTTTCCAAAGAGTAATGGACAACATCCTCTTAGGAATACAAAACGAAAGATGCTTAGTGTATATGGATGACATAATTATCTACTCACCCACTATTCATGATCACATGTCACGACTAACAGAAGTTTTTAAAAGGTTGCGAAAAGCAAATTTAAAAATACAGCCAGACAAGTGCGAATTTTTAAGAAAAGAAGTAGCATATTTGGGCCACCTTGTAACAGAAAATGGTGTAAAAACAAATCCAGCTAAAATATCTTGCATCAAAAACTTCCCGGAACCAAAGAACACCAAAGAAATAAAGTCATTCTTAGGCTTAGCCGGTTACTATAGAAGATTTATTCCAAATTTCGCCAAAATTTCTAAACCACTTACGAAACTACTTCAGAAAGACGTACCTTTTATTTTTAATTCTGATTGCAAAGAAGCCTTTAACGAACTCAAAAATATTTTAACTTCAGATCCAATACTTATATATCCCAATTTTGAGGAACCATTTTTACTAACAACTGACGCTAGTGCATTCGCGATTGGAGCTGTTCTATCGCAAGGCCCTATTGGAAAAGATTTACCCATAGATTATGCCTCCAGAACATTATGCGGTGCCGAAACAAAATATTCGACTATAGAGAGAGAACTATTAGCTATCGTATGGGCAGTCAAACATTTTAGACCATATCTTTTTGGCCGAAAATTCACCCTGATTACCGATCATCGACCCCTTACATGGCTTTTCTCGATAAAAGACCCCGGAAGCCGATTAGCGCGTTGGCGCCTAAAACTCGAAGAATACAATTATAAAATAGAACATCGCGCAGGAAAAATAAACAGAAATGCAGATGCCCTCTCAAGGATAAAGATTAACCATTTCAAGGATTGTGCAAACTTTCAATCAAAAATCTCATTACTTGCATCGAATGAAGATGACACGGAAACTCAAGAAAACGAAGACGACGATGAAGAAAATATAGAAAAAATGTCCGAAGAACTTGACAAGTTTATCGAACTGTATAGAACTAAGTCAATAATCGATTATTCTAAAATTGAAACATCGAATACGGACTTATTAGACAAATCCAACAAAAATATTGTTACATTTTTTTGGCAAAATAAACTTGAAGAACTCCACGAGAAAATAATGAATGACATATTCGAAGAAAACATGGAATATAGTAACCGAAGAATTAATATTGTACACAGCAAAACTGTAAAAGATCGAAAATATTTTATTATACCATTACCGTTTGATCCCGAACGAGTAATATCACATTTGTTTCTTGTACTTTTTGCAAATAAAGAACAATTCGATGAATCAAAAATATATTGTGTCGAAAATAATCTCGAACTACCTATCCTAGAAATATTTTCTTATATTTTTGCTGACAAAGAATTAAAATTAAGAATCTGTCAAAATTGAATTAAAACAGCCAGCGAAGACGAAATCCCTCAAATTTTAGATCATTACCATTGTGGTAAAAACAACTTACATCGAGGAATAAACGAAACTGTCAGAAGAATAAAGCAGAAATACAATTGGAAGAATTTAACAAAAGATGTAGAGAAATTTGTAAAAGCATGTGAAATTTGCCAAAAAGTTAAGATTTGCAGGAAAAACTTAAGTGGACCACTAGTCATAACAGAAACTCCAAAAGCACCATTCGAAAGAATAAATATGGACATATTCGAATACCCTACTAGGAACTACGCTTTAACTATTCGTGACGAATTGACAAAATTCACGCAAGCCTATCCTTTGGAAGACAAAAAGGCAGTAACAGTAGTCAAGACACTCCTACTCTTTTTTCAACACTATGGAACACCACTAAGAATTCATTGTGACTGCGGTCGAGAATTCGAGAATGCTATAATCAAAGATCTATGCGAATTATACGACATTAAACTAACATTTTCTAGCGTTAACCATCCACAATCTAATGGATCGATAGAAAGGTTTCATGCCACACTCTCAGAAATGATTAGAGCAAATCAAGCCGAGAACCCAAACGATCATCCCTTCACTATACTTCCTTATGCAATAATATGCTATAACAACACAAAGAATAAGACCCACGGTTTCACACCATATGAACTTATATTTGGGCACACTGCAGGCCGACCACCAGAAACTCTATACAATCAAAAAACACTAATGAGTAAATATATTCGAGACCTGAATAACCGCATGGAATATTTTTACAAAGTAGCCAGAGCAAAAACAGAAAGACAGAAAGAAAAGGCGAAAGTAAGATTTGACGAGAATATTTCAGAACGAAGACCTGATTTTAAAATTGGTGACAAAGTTTACGTAAAAGAATCCCAAATTAAATCAAAATCGGATAATCTTTTTAATGGACCTTTCGAAATTCAAAAAGTTTTTACAAATTCCGCAATTATCCTTAACCCCAAAACTAACCAAACCTCTAAAGTAAATTTTGACAGACTCAAACCTTATTTTGAATAATTTTCCTTTACAGATTCTATGGACTCCTTCCTATCGTCCAATCCCAAATTCTCCTCACTCCAATTAATAACACAATTGGAATATTTTTTCATGAAAAAGGAACTATACGAACATCTAATGACAAATGGACTTTACTTGTTTACAAAGAATTATTACCTATCAAAACTACAATATCCAATAATGACAGAATTTTGGAAAACCTTTTAGAAAAATTTATTAACGTGGATACACCGAGAAAACTTGCCTTTCAAGCCGAAGTACAGACACATGTTAGTCTGCTAAAACAAATCTCAAACTCCGTTAATTTAAAATATAAAGAAATAACCTCTGACACAGTACCTTATAATAAACGCCTAAAACGCGGTTTAGTAAATGGTATTGGAACAATCTGGAAATCTATTACTGGAAATTTAGATGCCTCTGATGGCGAATACTTTAATAAATGTATAAATAAGATAAATTCCGATGAAACTCAAATTGAAAATCTCCTAAAAAATCAAATATCTGTTACCACTTCAGTTATAAGAACTTTCAACACTACAATTCAAAAATTGCAAATAGACGAAGAAACTTTTAACAAAGACTTAAAAACTATCGAGACTACACTTCTGGACATTAATAATGACATCTCCTTTTACCAAGCACAATTACAAATACTACATTTATGTGAGTCCTTAATGGAAAGCTACGTATTTTTAGAAAATTATTTAAATGATATACTAAATTCTATCACATTCTCTCGCCTGCAAATTCTACATAGTTCTATTATTTCGCCCATAGACTTAATGGACGCATTAAAAGAAATCTCACAGTCATTACAAAATAACGTATTGCCTCTACCCACTTATATGTCAAATATAGCTCAGTATATTGACATAATAAAACTGCAAGCTTATCAGCTTGATTCAAAAATTGTTTTCGTCCTCGAAATTCCGTTAGTTGATCCCGAAATATTCACCTTGTATCAATTATATTCAATACCAATATTAGATAATCAAACTGGTTTTCATCATATACTTTCAACTGTTCATAAATACATAGCGCGAGATGATGATTCAATTTCATATGTCTTACCCATGGACACCGAAAAATGCAAACAAATCAGTCAAAACCAAAGAATGTGTACAGACATTCTTCCGTATCCCATAGACACAGATGCTATATGTGAAGCCCAGCTTTTGAAACCTCTCAGCAACTTACCAAAAACTTGCCAGATGTCCATGCTTTTGGCACAAGGTTACAATGTACAAGAAATTGACCGAAATTTATGGTTACTAACCATTTCCGATCCATTACCAGTAACAATCAAATGTGCAAGGAAAGACGTCACTACACAAATAATAAAAACAAATTCAATCTTAAGATTAATTCCCGAATGTATTGCATTCATTGGCAGTACCAGAATTCATGCTAGAGACCAAATTGAGAAATATACAAATATCACGTATAGAAGTCACCCAGTTAACGTACCCTATAGATGCTGTGACCATTTTGAGACAAAGAGTCACCTATCAAAATTGAAACCACTAAAACTCAGTAAAATCAACGTAGACGACTTAAATATTGCACAACACAAATTGGACCAATATTCAGAAGAACTGGACCATATTATGAGCCAATCATTCATTGAGGAACATCTACCCTTATTCACTATATCAACCTTATCCCTGATTATTATCCTAGTTATCTTATACCTTTTCTGCAAATACCGAACCAAAATATTCCCTAAAATTGCAATCTCCTTGTCCCAGGATCAGCCTCCAACTCCACTACCACGCAGAAATTCCATTAGACAGAAACTTCAAAGCTTAACCTCTTTCCGAAGAAGACCCAATGTCCAACAGGAAAGCGAAGCAGAAACACCAATTACTCTGTAAAAGTCAAAGCAATGGCATTGACTTTTCACTAATAAGGGGAGCTGTTATATGAGAAAATATTAACCTTGAACTAGCTTAAGTTCGCCGACTTCAGATTTCATCATCCCATTCCCATAGAAACCGCTGAGCATGCATTAGAACTTTGTACGAACCGTTGGCCAACATTCATGGGAACAGCAATTCAGCACTTCATACCAAACCTATAAATTACCATTCTCAGATGCCGGAATCACTCTTAGCTGCAACTTCGACCAGTCCAGTTATTGTAGTCATTTTAAATTAATTTAATTTTGTACTATTATTTAATATTTAATTTGTAACAAATAAAGTTCTTTTTAAAAAGTCAAATACGTGATTAGTGATCTAACATATATATATATATATATATATATATATATATATATATATATATATATATATATATATATATATATATATATATATATAGGATGAGTTTTTAGTACAAGATTGGTCAACAGTTCCACTATAGTATAGAATATCCAAAAAAGTTATTTAAAAAAAAATTATATCAAAACTCTACAAGGATAATATGCCGAATTTACAGGGTAATTAATAACTACGTAAACATACAATTTTTAAAATAGGATAACCTGTATATTTTTTTATATTTAGATTCCTCTCATAATCCCTGTCCTTACAATATGAAGCTTGACACTAGTATATAAGATATTTTTTAACGATTTATGATCAGGTTTATTTTGAAATCGCTATGAAATAAATACTTTTTCTTCTTCTTCTTCCTTTTTGTGTATAGGCTTTAAAGCCTGTTTCTTCTTCAATATTAGCCTCCCAAATTGCGTAAATTATCGCACCATCTTTTTATTGGTCTGGCAATACTTCTTCGTCCATTTGGTGACTTATCTCGTGCTATTCGTACTAAACTACTTTCTGCCATTCTACTAATGTGTTTGTTCTACTCCTGTTTTTGTTTTATCACCTTTCCATTTATGTCTTCTACATTGCATGCTCTTCTTATATTTTCGCTTCTCACCTATACAACAGACTTTTCCCTGATATTCGTCGGAATATTTTCATCACTGCTGTTTCTAGTAGTCGTCTCGTTTTAGATGTGTCAGGTCTTGTCTCTGCCATGTATATTAATATAGGTCTAATATCTGCTTTATGGATTTTTGTTTTTGTATTTTGTCTTAGGTTTTTGGTGTTCCAGATTGTGTTATTAAGAGATCCCGCCGCTTTACTGGCTTTTAAGCTTAGTTGTATTCTATTTCTTCAACAACTTTGTAACTAGGTATATCTATTTCCAGATATCTAAACTTTGCTTCCTGCTTTATTTTTTTCCATCAATTTCGATTTTACATCGTAGTGGGTTAGATGTTATACATTTGGTTTTTTCTGCTGATATTATCATATTGTATTTCTTGGCTGCTGTATTGAAGATGTGTGTTAATCTTTGGAGCCCGTCTTCTGTCTCGGTGATTAATGCGGCGTCGTCTGCATAACATATTATTTGGATTTCTTTGTTCCCCATGCTGTATCCATGACCTTTACGTACGGCTTGTATTATTTCGTTTATTATTATATTAAAGAGTCTATGGGCATAACGAGTCACCCTATCTGACTTTGCTTTGTACTGATATACACTGTGTTAGTTTTCCATTTATCTTTGCTGTATTCGATTATGGAAGTAGATGTGTTCGATGGTTTGTATAATATTGATTGGTATGTTTCTTTTATATATTAGGTGTAAGACGTCTTCGACTTGGATGTGATCGAAAGCATTTGTTAGGTCTATAAAACATAGATATGCTGGTTTATTGTACTCGATGGCCTTTTCTGTGATTTGTCTTAGTACAAATACGGCGTCTACGCAGGATCTTTCCAATCTGAATCCTTGTTGTTCATCTGATAAAGTTGTAAGTTTATTGATTTTGTTGGTTAGGACTTTTGTGATAAGCTTAAGTGCACTGTTCAGTAGATTTATACCTCTATAATTGTTGGGGTCTTTTTTATCTCCTTTCTTGAACATTGGTATCATTATGTTGTTTCTCCATGCGTCTGTTATATTGCAGTGCAATATTAGTTTTTATTTAAGTTTTGTCATCTGAAGGGTTATACTTTCTCCTCCGTGTTTTAGAAGCTTGTTGGTTATTCCATCTGGTCCTGGTGACTTTCTTTTTTTGAGTGAATTTATGGCTATCTGTACTTCCTGAAAATTGATTTCTATTTCGTGTCTTAATACAGGTACGTAATTGTGTTGATTAAAATTTTCCTTTTCTTTAAACAGTTCCGTCAGGCATCTGTTTTGCCAGGGGTTTATTTTCTGTTCTTCTTACCAACTGCTTTGTTTGATTTCGTATTCTTCTATAGATGCCTCTTTTATTTCTTTTCTGAACCATGGTGTATTGCTGTTGTTTCTTTTGCTTAGTATGACTTTGCGTTTTTCTAAAGTTTCTGTTGCTGCTTCTTCAAAGTTATTTTTAATTTTCTCCCAGCGCGTTTATATCTTTGATCTCGTCTATTTATTTTAGCTGTATCTTCTGTGCTAGCCTTCTTTGGTACATTTCTCTTGTAGAGTTGTTCCACAGTGCTTCTACAGTGAATTTTTTTTCAGTGGATGTTTTGGTGTTATTCTCATTCTTATTTTTGCTAGTACTAGTTCGTGTTCACCCCTACGTCTGCTGACTTTAAAGTTCGAATATCTAGAATCTGCTTTGGGTATATTTTTCTATTAGTGACTATACAATCAATCATAAAGTTGTGCCCCTTGTAGTTTTTAAATGTATATTTATACTGTCCAAGGGAAAATAGACAGCAGAAGGGGTCCAGGGAGGAGAAGACACTCGTGGCTCCAAAACTTGCGGCAATGGTTCGGATTGTCATCTGCTGAACTATTCAGATCTGCCGCAAACAAAGTCAGAATAGCCATGTTGATTGCCAACGTTCGGAACGGACAAGGCACATGAAGAAGAAGATATTTATACTGGAGCTTATGTTTGAAAAATGCATTATTGATTCGCAGTTCGTTAAAAGCACAGAGATTAGCCATGAGTTCTCCGTTTGCGTGGATATGGTTTTCATTAAATCTTTGTTTTACTCCACGAACTATCTCATTTTCGATTCGTGCATTAAATACACCCATAAGAATTACGGGGTCTTTATGAGGGATTTTATCCACGTTGGTTTGCAAATTGTTCGTAGAAATGCCTTATGTTCCTCCTTAGGTTTGCAGTCCTCGGGGCTATAGATGGATATGACATTTAGCTTTTGGTAATCCATTGTGATGTTTATATGCATTATTCTTTCGGAGATATAACGGCAAATATTTATGTTGTCTTTAAATTTTTATGAACAAGTATATCTACGCCTGCTCGTGCTCGTTCTTCTTCACTTCACTGTATGCTAAAAAATATTGGTTATAATCTCTTTGGCCTTTACCTTTCTTCTTGGTTTCTTGGATTGCACAAATGTCTATGTTTTTGTTTATCAGTTCTTCTATTATCTCTTGGTCTTTGTCGTTAAAAGAAGTAATTTTACATGTTGCGAATCTGATTGTGGGCTTATTTTTCCTTCTCGTTTTCCTTTTCTTTGCGTGGTTCGTCATCTTAGGTTCTGTCTCGTTCCGAGGCTTTATATCGGTTCTTTGAGCCTTGTTTTCTTTTACAATGGGTAAAATGCTAACCTTACCCATTAACCCTCCTCTTTTATCCGGGCTTGTGACCAGCTGTGTGCATAAACGCAGCTTCTGAGCCACTCAATCCACCCAGTCCTCGCGCTCATAGCCCCCAGGCAGAGTTTGAAATAAATACATTTATTTCAAGCTCTGTATTTAAAAAAATAAATAAATATTTATTTTACATAATAAATAATAACATATTTACATAATAGGATTTTTTCCAATTAAAATTCAAAAAATCTTTAACAAATATTTGTTTACAGGGTTAACAAAAGAAAATTACGATTTTCTCGTAGTTTTTAAATGTACAATCCTATATTGTTACCTCGTGGGAACAAATAAGGGTCTAACCACCTTCTGATATTCCCGGGTGCTCTGTAGAGGGCTTCGGAGTAAACGTCGAGATTTCCTCTACTTAAGTCCTTTTTCGGGTTATGGACTTGGAAAATTATATATCTTCGGCGTCTTGCCTTGAAAAAGGCAAGATATTTCTTACATGACAATTTCTTCGTCGAAATAAAAACACCAAGTTAAGTTGAAACAATTCTCAGCCACAGAGTATGGAAAATAAGTAGGTGTGACAGGTTCGTTCTGGAGCGGAAGTGACCTGTCACTCTAGGCCACGCCCCCTGGTGACGTAGGAAAGTCCCACGTCTCTCAAGGCTACGCCCCCAGCCAATGGTGACGTAGGTACGCCCTTTGTCTATAGGCCACGCTTCTCGACCAATGGTGACGTAGGTACGCCCCCACGTAAACGCCTGACCAATGGTGACATAGGAACGCCCCCACTCGTGACGTTAGAAGATATCCTCGACCAATGGTGGCATAGGAACGTCCCCTCGTGACGTAAGAACATATCGTCGACCAATGGTGACACAGAAACGCCCCATTCGTGACGTTAGAGCATATTCTCGATCAATGGTTGCGTAGGAACGTCCCCTCGTGACCATAGAACATATCCTCGATCAATGGCGGCACAAAAACGCCCCCACTCGTGACGTAACAACATATCCTTGACCAATGGTGGCATAGGAACGTCCCCTCGTGACGTAAGAACATATCGTCGACCAATGGTGACACAGAAACGCCCCATTCGTGACAGAGCATATTCTCAATCAATGGTTGCGTAGAAACTTCCCCTCGTGACCATAGAACATATCCTCGATCAATGGCGGCACAAAAACGCCCCCACTCGTGACGTAACAACATATACTCGACCAATGGTGGCATAGGAACGTCCCCTCGTGACGTAAGAACATATCGTAGACCAATGGTGACACAGAAACGCCCCCAAGTAAACGCCTGACCAATGGTGGCATAGGAACGTCCCCTTGTGACGTTAGACCATATCCTCGATCAATGGTGATACAGAAACGCAACACTTGTAACGTTAAAACGTATCCTCGACCAATGGTGACACAAAAACACCCTACTCGTGATGTCAGAACGTTTCTATGTCCAATAGCGACATCATGACATCGAATTGAGTTCATCCTCGTATCTCACCGACCAATGGTGACATAGGAACGCCCCCAATGGGAAAGTGTGCATCGACGTCCAATGAGAACGACGTACATCAATGGCGGAGGCTATTTCCCCACTAGGAGTGGAGCTGTGCCCCCCTCCCCCCCATTCCCTAATAATAACGAAGATACGCCTCAACGTACACCAATAAGAACGACTGGTGGAGGCGTATCACGAAAAGACACCCAAACGCCCCCCCCCCATTCCCCCAATAATAACGAAGATACGCCTCGACAAACACCAATGGCGACAGCCGAAAAGAAGACGAATTGACAGCCGAAACGAAGAAGACGAATTAACGTTGACAGACAAAGAGAAGAAGTGTGTAATTTTTAATTAACCTCGTATATATTTTATAGACGATGATTAACGTAAGAACTTTTAAATTTTCTCAATTTATATTTTACGAGTAATTTTTAATCAACCTCGTATATATTTTATCCACAACGAATAGTGTAATAGCAAAAATTCGTTTATTTTTCAATTTATATTTTACTAGTAATTTGCGAGTAACTTCGTATATATAATTAAACTTATAAATCTTTATAAAAATTCCAACCAGCGGATGTGCATTTCCTTTTAACATTTCTCACACGGTCGCCGAAAACACGTGCAACAATTTTTTCAAGAATTAGCTTGTTAGTTATAGAATCACCAGACGTAATATGATGCGAAATACTGCTAACGAGAACTTTAGGATATTATTACATTCCTTTTTTAACATTCTCTCACGATTCAGCGTTTTCACAGTCGAGAATATCCGGTGCACGTGTTATAAACAAGCTTGATCTTGCAGTTCTCGGTACTTTCCAGTCGAGTTACGTCATACCAGCCTGACTATTTAATGAACGGATCCATTCTGTTATACTCAGTCTGCAGTTCACCGTTGTAATAACGTGTTAGTTTTGTGTTACAAAAAAATTTGTGCTACAAGTAAAACAATTTAAAAAAGTAAGTACTATTTTATATATTTTAGAGGGCTTGTATTTGATTTTATACACCATCATTCTAAGTTTGTCATTATGTTAATTTATTTCTGCATTATTTAAAACATGCAATAATATTTGTAAATATGTTGTTTAATTTTCTCGTTTTTAAAATGGAACAGTGCATTTCACAAATAATAAAGTAATTGTTGATTAAAAAAATAGAGACATACAAAAAATATTTTAAAATTTTGGTTTTATACCACATCTGTTATCCATTATTTTTTCCAAGTTTTTCATATTATTGTTTATTAATTTATGTATTATTTAAAACATGCAATAATATTTGTAAATATATTTAAGTTTCTTGTTTTTAAAGTAGAACGGTGCATTTCACAGATAATAAAGTAGATGTTGATTAAAAAATAGAAGCACGCAAAAAAATATTTTGATGGTAAATTAATAAAATACATATTATTGCAGATGGATCTATCAAAAATTAATTCATCATCTTTGGTTGCAGAACGCAAACCGATAAAAAAATTGGTAGATTTGCCAATTGGGACACCCTTTCCAATTCACTCAGGGAAAGTGGTAAACACAAAATTTGGGGAAGCAGTTCTACTGGATTTAGGTACTGAAGTCGTGTTCCTGCCTCATCGGGTGACCGAAGTATACCAACCAATCATCGGCAAACTTTGTGGAGGAAAATATTCACCAATCTTCGAAGGGAAAGTGGACGTAGGAAAAAACCAGCCTCTGGCATCATTTCAAATAGCTGAGCATTAATAAAAATACTGGTGAGTTTTTACATTTATTAATTTTTTATTGTTTATTCAATCATAAGTTGTGACATTGGTAACCTCAGTAGCGATATTGTACATTTAGTTAAGGCGCGAAATATTTTGTTTTAACATTATACACTGCGAGAAGCGAATATTTGGTTAAAACACATCAAGAGACATTTGACTTTGTTTACTAAAGCGATTCGGTGTGGGGACTTGGAATTAGCCCAGTTACGACAACTACAGACAAACGCAGGTCATTTAAAGACAATTAAATTGGAAATTAAAAATTTTGGTTTTCGCGTGGGTGGTGGAATTAATAATAAATATCGTAGAGTTAAATGGGAAGATGTAAATTCCGTATTTTCGAGTAGAGTCAGAACGGGTATAATTATTAATTTAGGATACAAAGATTTAATGCAATTTTTTGTGGACTGTTTTAAGTTATTTAAAATTCGAGTTAAAAACATCTTAACAAAATTAAATATGATAAAATGTAATATAACATTATGTGGAGAATTTATTAGAAAATCAAATCAAGGTGATATTAACCAATTTAAATATTTCAACAGCAAAAATGCTGTCCTGGACGGAGGAACAGACTTAGTTGTATGGTTTCATAGAAACGTAGTCGATAAATTAATGACCAAGCTATCAGAATTTGAAGAAACGGGATCAGGGTGGGCTTTGAAAAAAATAGTTTCTTTAGAAGTCAATATAAATAAATATGAAGTGAGAAATGGAGCTTCGTCGTTCATTAGACTACCAGAACCAATCCAAAAGAAGCACGCATGTATTATTATCAAAAACGATGATGAAGCATGCTTTTTTTGGAACATAGTTTCAGCAATTTATCCAGCTAAATGCAGTTCAGATCGTACATCTTCATATCCACATTATGCGACTGTCTTAAATATCGATGGGCTAGAGACACCTATGACTATAAAGGGTATTTCAAAATTTGAAAAGTTAAATAACATTTCTGTAAACGTTTACGGGTTAGAAATGAATGTTGCTAAAGAGAGAACATTTTTTGTAACAACACCGGTAAGGCTATGCAATACCAAATTAACTAAACATGTAAATTTATTGATTGTGCAGGATAAATATTTTCCAAAATTGAATGACTACGAAGCACCTATGGCTCACGATGAATCTGTAGAAATTAAATATCATTATTGTATGATTAAAGACATGTCTCGACTCATGTCTAGTCAGTTAAGTAAGAATCATAATAAAAAAATTTTATGTGACAGGTGTTGGAATTATTTTAGCAGTTTTGACAGATTAAACGATCATACAAAATATTGTGAGAAAATCAATGAATGTAAAGTTTCGTTTCCATCATATCAGAATGTTGAATTTAAAAATCATATGTATAAACAAACGACTCCTTTTGTCGTTTATGCTGATTTTGAATCAATGTTGCACAAAGTTAAAAACACTCCTTTAAAATGCAAAACAATTAAATATCAGCAGCATAAGGCCTTTAGTGCAGGTTATTACGTAAAATGTTCTTACGATGAATCTCTGTCGTTTTACCGAAGTTACGCAGGTGAAGATTGCATGGGGTGGTTTGCCAAGGAAATGTCTGAGTTGGCGGCATTTGTGCAAGGAAAAATTAAAGCTATTGTACCTATGATTGCTAAACCCAGTTTTATTGATTTATCTAATTGTCACATTTGCGAAAACACGTTTTCAGATAAGGATGTAATTGTTCGTGATTATGATCATTTTACTGGAGATTTCCGAGGATTCGCACAGCAAGTGTGCAATTTAAATTTCAAAAAACTTTTCGTTGTCCCAATTTTTTTTCATAATCTCAGCGGTTGCGATTCACATATGATGATCAGAGATCTGGCGAAAAAGGGTAGTATCAGCCTACTGCCAATAAATAAGGAAAACTATATTTCTTTTACAATAAACGATTCCAAATCCAGCATAAGGCTGAGTTTTGTTGATCCAGCATAAGGTTGAGATTTTTAAATTCGTCATTAGACAAGTTGGCTGCCACATTACAACCTGAGGATTTAAGATATTTAGTTGGTGAATTTCCAAACGGGAGTACCGAATAAATGGAATTATTGAAAAGAAAAGGCATATCTCCATACGAATATATTGATTCTTTTAATAAATTAAATGAAACACAACTACCATCAATTGATAAATTTTACAGCTCATTATCAGGTGAACACATCTCCAAAAATATGTATCATCATGCACAAACAGTTTGGCAGTCGTTCGGTATTAAAAATATTTTGGAATATAGCATGTTGTACATGAAGACAGATATTATGTTACTGACATGCATTTTTGAAAATTTTCGACAAAAATGTCGAGCCACATACGGTCTTGATTCTGCTTGGTACTATACCATGCCAGGGTTTTCATGGGATGCAATGCTAAAGTATACTGGATGTAAACTTGAACTACTGAATGATATCGATAAAATCATGTTTATTGAGAAAGCTATCCGAGGTGGCATAAGTCAAGTAAGTAATCGATATTCTGAGGCAAATAACAAATACATGCATAATTATGATCCATCAAAGCCTAGTAAATATTTGCTATATTTAGATGTCAACAATTTGTATGGTTGGGCAATGTCTCAATTCTTACCATATGGGGGTTTCGAGTGGGTTGACCAAAATATTGATGTTCTTAGCATTCCTGACGACGCAGATATGGGGTACATACTACAAGTGGATTTGGAATACCCAGAACACTTGCATGACTTACATCGAGATTTACCGTTTTGTTGCGAACATCGTGTTCCACCAAGACGTAAGCTTCCAAAACTTATGACCACCCTTTACCACAAAAAAGAGTACACTTTGCACTATCGCAATCTAAAACAAGCTCTGAATGCAGGACTCATGCTAAAAAAGATTCACCGGGTCCTGAAATTCAAACAGAGCGCTTAGCTTAAACCGTACATCGATTTTAACACCAGATTGCGAACCGCAGCAACTACAGCGTTTGAAAAAGACTTGTACAAGTTAGCAACAACGCCATCTTTGGTAAAACGATGGAAAACATTAGGAAACATCGCATCGTAAAGCTAGTATCAAAGTGGGATGGAAGATATGGGACAAAAAATTTGATTGCTAGTCCACGATTTCATAATAGAACCGTGTTTGATGAAAATCTAATGGCAATCGAACTTAACAAAACAGAGCTTATTTTCGATAAACCATTGTACATCGGTATGTCTATTTTAGATATATCTAAAGTATGTATGTACGATTTTCATTATAACTTTATGTTGCCATATATGAGAGTTGAAAATTGTAAGCTGATGTATGGGGACACTGACAGTTTTATCTATGAAATAAAATGTGATGACATTTACAGAGATGTTATTAAAGCAAATTTATCTAAATTCGATACATCAGACTATTCTGAGAATAATATTTATGAAATACCTCAAGTCAAAAAAAAGTTCTCGGAATGATGAAAGATGAGACAAACGGTCGCAATATGACTCATTTTGTTGGACTTAGATCTAAAATGTATTCGTTCAAGATCAGTACGACAGATGAGGATCGAAAGGCATTGTGGGATAAATACAAGAGTAATATGGATGATACAAATATTGAACGAATTGTAAATAATAATTTAGGTGTCACAAAAAAATCTAAGGGGGTTAAATATTCAACGGTAAAAAATGACATTAGTTTCGATGATTATGTTAAGTGTTTAAACGAATTTACAACTAAAAGCGTCTCCCAATCAACGTTTCGTTCCTACGCCCATGATCTCTTTACAATAACACAATAAAATATTGCATTAAGTCCGTACGATGATAAACGTTACTTGCAACAAAATTTAACGTTACCTTGGGGTCATTATGAAACCACAATGATTGAGTAAAACAATAAACAAATAAATAAATGAAAACATAACCAACTTTTACAATTTTCACTGTTAACTGAAAACCTATGTGTTCAACAAAATCTTGTAAAATAAATGCTGTAATTACATGTTTATATCTAAATAAAAATTAAATTAAATTAAAAAGTATTTTATTCCTGTAAAATAGCAAAAGACAAGTTGGTTGACTAGTAAAATAACTTTATTTAAAAAACATACGTTGTGCTAAAATAAGCGTTGAAAAAACGAATGTTTTTAATTGTTTTTTTCACTTTATCAAATCATTTTAGGAACTTAATACAAATAGAAATAAAATACATGTTTAGATACATACTATTTTATTTATTAACAATTATACAAATCATTTACAACTTTAATTTTATAATACCATAAATATTCTCTCAAAGCTTGACTTAACAAAGTGTCTGTGGAAACGCAGTTAAAGCTTCAGGTGGTCCATATAAACTGCTTCTGCTGCAAAAGTTTGATTTTATCAAATCGATAACATTTCTATAATAAGGATGAAAGTTTAAATTATCCAATAACGATACACGATGACACACCAGACTGCTGTTTACTTCTAGGATTTGGTTGACATCACTTTCATCTAGATAGTATTCCAGACCATGCTTTTCAATAACAAGGAACTTGGTTGAATCATACACTATTTGTTTAATTTTACAATAGTCTCCACACTGAAACTCTATAAGATTGTAATCATCTTGAGAGGTGCTGTTAAAGAAATCGCTAATCTTCTGCTTCAAAACTCCGATTATATCATCCCACTCGAACATGCTTAAACTAATTCTGGCATTCTTGTTGTGCTGACACAAAATAATGGCTGGTGAGAAATGACGAGCTGGAGAAAGGCCAACTTTGATTATACAGTTGTCAAGCGGAAAGGATGCTTCTAGTAAATAATATGGTTTATTGTTGGCTGCTTCTTCGAATCTCGCCAAAACTCTATCTAATTCAGCATCATAATCGATATCATCTGATGATGAATCAGCAGCTACAACCATATCGTCTGATGAACTATAACCACTATCTTGGGAACTCATGGTACTACCGTTGACTAAGTGAATGTAAACTGAACGTCTTAAATTTATACTTTTTAGTCCGTCACTCCCCCCACTCATTTAGAGTATGTCTACGCAGCGTATGTAAAAGCAGATCCTCAAACTAGGTCTGAACTATTAATCCAACTGTTATGTTTGCTATCGAATCCTAACCATTGAACGTACATCTTATTTCCGCGTCTGCGCAGTACTTTTTTAACTAAATAAATTTTAGGATTAGCTGTTTTTTGCAATTCTTCTTCGTAGAATGCTCCTCTGATAGGCTCTCCAGTCATATCTTTAATCAAGTATGTTGTATTTTAATTTCAACGATTTTAAATAATTCATTTGTCCAATTCGGCTTATATCCTTTATCGAAAACATGTTTATTTTCACTAATGCGAACTACATCACCAACTTTCAATTTTCGTGGAGCAGCGATTTTCAAGTGAGTGTAATATTTTCGTAAAATATCTTTTTCGTTGGATTTATTAACGTCAATAGGTCAAGTCGAATTTTGCTATGTTTCGTGTTATTGTACTCTTCGGTGATTTGAGGTAAGATATCAATCCATTTGTAAGTACCATTAAGACTGAAGTACTTGTAAAGTTTTTCCTTCAATATACGAATAACTCGTTCACAAATAGCTGCTTTTTTAACACTAAAGGTATTATAGTGATTAATACCATGCTTTTTCATGAGATTTTGAAACTTGGAATTGAAAAATTCTATACCTTGGTCTGTCTGTAAATTTCTCGGACATCGTTGAGTATGAGCGAGAATATCTGAAAATGTTCGAGTAATTTCCTCTCCGGTTTTCATCTTTAATGGACGAGTCTACACAAACTTTGAAAAACAATCAATTATAACGAGAATCAGCTTGTATTGTTAATTTTGATTAGCAGACGAACGCATTTCAGCCAAATCCATCTGCCATAAATCATCTAATCCTTTAATAATTGTTCGACGACGAGGATAATTTTTTCGTGCTTGCTTATGAAGCTCGTTAACTAGTTGTGTCTTCTCTTTGGTAAATGTCATGTTTAGCTTCGTCGCTTTAACTGTGTATCAGATTCGGACATCTTCACTCTTTTAAACATTTTTACGTTGTAACGCTTTAAGTCATTGTTTCCTAGTTTTTATAATATATGATTTTATTATTTTCGATGTATTCTTCAATTACCTTAAGACGAATTAAGGTCCATTGTTTTAATCTTATTTTCTATTTCCAACTTTTTCAGCATATTTTGTGCACTTTGGTAAGCAGCATCTGTAATGTTCTCCTTCATTTCACGTTTAAATTAATCTAAATCATTTTTAAAGTCATGTACTTGTTTTGAGAAATCGGATATTTTCAAATCATCCATTTTATTATTATCATTTAACTCATTAATCGATTTATTAAAACTGCTTTCAATTTTGCTAATTGAGTTTAAGATTTTTTGTTCAAGTTGAGCATCTTTTGCATTATGTTCTTTGCGTATCAAAGTAAACTCTTTTTGTATAAAATTTTTGACGTGAAAAATGCGGTCATCTACGTATTTCTTATTGGAAAGATGTATGCCTGCTAGAGGAGGATCCCGTTTAATATCCTTATTGACTGCATGTATCTGGTTTTGTAAATCCAAAATGGATTGCTTTAAACGATCACGTAGCTTTTTAACAACTTGTTCATTAGATCGATAATGATGACGACCAAACTTGTCAACACTCATCTTGGAAATGATGCTCCATCCAACCTAACATTAATATATAATATCTGCTTCACGTAATTCGTTAATAATGGCAACAATTTCGTTATTGTGGGATGTATTTCCTGCTTCTTGGGAAGCAATTAGCAATTTTAGTCTGTCACATAGTTCGTTTGGATCATCCCAATACACATATTCAATAGGATTATCATTGTAGATCAATTGAGAATCACCAACGAGCCCAGATCCTTTGGAACTAGATGGTGAAGATAACGATGTTCGAGGAGATGTTGACGATGATGAACGAGTTGCTTTTGCTAAACGAGCCAGACCTTTGAAAGGTGGTTTCTTTAATGCAGTAGATCGAGTTTTTGGTGGTGATTTCTTCGTTGTTGCATCGATAGGTTTAAATAGTGGCTTGATAACATGATGATACTTTTCTCCAGGTACACCTTTAAGACGACCTGTGGAATTCAGATGAGCTCCTGTACTATTTAATAAACTTTTATAGTGTTTTAAATCATTATCATCATAATATTCTGGACTTTTATAGAAAATTAGTTGGTATAAACTTGGCGTTCCCGGTACTTATCCTCCTTCCTCACTACCGACACTGATGACTTGTACACTACCTTTGTTTTTGTTAAAATTTATTTGCCGTTTACCCAACATCCAACCAATTTCATCATTGTATGTAGGTCCATAGTTTTTATCAATTTTATCATCTTTCATCCAAAACTCTTTTATAGACTTATGACTCATTGGAGGATATTGCTCGATATATTCATCAATAACCTCTTTCAAAACATTATTAGGATTAAAAATTTCATGTTCGTTAACTTGATCAGTTGATACTGCATCTGAAAATACATCGTCACCGCCGGCTTCCTTTTTCACCTCTTCCTTTTTGACATGATTAAGCTTGTTATTAATAGTATGATGCAATGTTTTTGAGGATTGCGCAATATCCTTTAGAGGTTTAGCTATAGGTTTAAAGAGTTTATTTAGCGACTCATCTTGTTCTGTTCTACCTAGCTTTAGTGCCAAATACTTTTTGCGAATGACACGAGCTAGTTCGACAACTTTACGTTTGCGTGCAGCTACCTCTTTGTCTGACATATTGTTATACAATGCGTGTTTTTCGATCATACCTACAGTTTTATAAACTTGTCGAAACCTTTACGATATCGTCCATTAGAAATATCGAAATCCTTAACAATCACGAACGTACCGTATTTGTCCTTCCAACATTTGGAACAAAATTGTTTAAATTGGTCAAATGTCATATCCGGTGAGACGTGATCGTCAAAGACGTGTTTTAAATTGAGCTCGTCCTGCTTAAACAATACAATAAGGTTAGCATTATCACGTAGGAGTTGTTTGCCTGCTCGACTATACGATTGACATAGGTATGCACAATCGATATCTTTATGTCTACCTATACAGTAATATTCACTTATTGTTTGTTGCGGATCCGTTGATACGTCATCAAAAATAAAAATGGAATTTGGTTTAGCTTCACCAGGACTTATTACGTCATCATTGTCTTTAAATGGAAAATACCCCACCTCTTTCACAGATGTCAACACTTCCTTTAAAAATTGATACTTGGGTTGAAACAACGACTTTGAATAAACGTAAACATTTTTAAATTTAGCGCCATTCAGATCAAACAGTAATTCCAACATCACATTAGTTTTTCCACATCCACTTGGCCCACATATGATTTCACGAAAAGAATGTGGTAGCAATGTACCATGTTTACTGGTTCTTGTCACGTTATCGACAAAATCCAAGTTTTCCACTGCTAGTGTCTTGTCTTGTTGAATGAACTTCATCTTGTGATTGAAATGTATTTTGTACACACGGTTATATATAAAGATATTTTGGAAAAGGCGGTTCATTTCAATGTTGGTCATTCAAGGTGAAGGAGTGCTGAATTCTCTGATCAACAGTCTACCGTTTGAATTGCATGCTCCTGGTTACCAATATCTAGGACCTGGAACTAAATTACAGAAACGTCTAGCTCGTGGAGATCCGGGGATAAATCCGTTAGATAGAGCTGCGAGAGATCACGATATCGCATATTCCCAGAGTAATTCATTGAAAAATCGGCATAAAGTAGATTGGGTCTTGGAAAACAAAGCGTGGGAACGAGTTAAAGCAAAAGACGCATCTTTGGGCGAAAAAGCTACTGCCTGGTTGACTACTACAGCAATGAAAGCTAAACGAAAACTGGGTATGGGTATGAAACGTGGTAAAGGCGTTGGTTCATTTAAGCGACATGTGTTACAGCCAATTATCAAAACATTGAAACGCGCTCCTCCGTCACCAAATCTACGTAAATCGGCCCTACTTGCACTGGCAGCAGCTAGAACAGCCGTTAAGAATGTAGGTGGGAAGAAAAATGTACGAGTTCCAAGAATAATTCCATTCGAACCAAAATCTGGTGGTGTTTTACCTTCAATCCCCATCCTTGCAGGCCTATCAGCTCTCGGCAGTTTGGCGGGGGGCGCAAGCGCAAATGCTAAGACTGTAATTGATTCAAAGAATGCTCAAAAGAAATTAGAAGAGGATAAATGTCACAATAAAGCAATGGAACATCTAGGCAAAGGATTATACCTACGAAAAAACGCTAAAGGTGGCTTTGGATTATATTTAAAAAAGTCAAAAAACTCCCGCTAAAGCTACCTAATAGACCTTTAACCAACGTGGACTTGAATAAATTTGCTAAACAATTAAAAATACCAAATTTTCGTGGCGTGTTTATGCGAGATAATTTACCACATATCCCTCATAAACATGAATGTGCTATTATTAATCTTGATATTTCCAAGAACCCCGGTACACATTGGGTAGCTTACTGAAAGATAAACAGCGATATAGAATACTTTGATTCATATGGTTGCTTGAAGCCACCGCGAGAACTAGTATCATATTTGAACGGTGGAAGAATTTTCTACAATAACGATCATTATCAAAGTTATAACCAAATAAACTGTGGGCATCTTTGTTTAAAGTTTCTCTACAATGGAACTATCTAACGACATCTTGAGACGTGCCACTCACATTTTTATGGAAAATATAACGAGCGTTGTTTGGTATGAACTGCCTCAAAATATTCGTCACGCACAAGAAGAGTATTTACCTTGCAAGAAAGATTATGATAAACATGAATGGAGTGATGTGTGTGGCATGTATATGGAAAGTAAATGTGTATTTTGTAAAGTGCTATATTATAAGAAAAATAAAACAAAAAACATGTAACAGTATAAGAAAAATAAAGAAATTTTTTAACATATTTTGTTATTTAACTTACTACATCTTGTATCATATATCAGTCATGTCTCGATTGTTGACCCTGACAAGTACTACTAACGAGTTTTCGTTTACTCCTCAAGTGCCTCTTGTGCTTGATCCGTTGCGACAGTATTATGTAGCCGTATTGGGATTTCATACATTTAATTCAATTCCGAACATCGATGGTGAAAAGTTTTATTTCTATGAGCAAAATGATCGTACAAAGCTTCGTAATATTGAAATTGCATCCGGATGCTATGAAATTACTGATATCGAAGCGTACATTTGAAATGAATTAATGCTTAAATACATTTCGGTTCAGGAGTTTACTTTAAGACCGAACAACAATACGCTTAAATGTGAAATTTTCTGTCAGGATCACATCATTACTTTCGATAAAGACGATAGTCTTGGAAAATTACTGGGTTTCTCCTCAAATAGAGTGTTGACACCAGGAAACATGCATTCTTCAGATCAACCTGTCAACATTATAAAAGTATCGAGTCTACTTTTTGAATGCAACATTACCGAAGGAGCCTTCTACGAGAACAGACCTGCGCACACTATTCTACATTTTCCGATAAGTGTTGATCCTGGTTTTTCTATAGACGAACGTTCCCATAATCCTATATACATACCAGTAAGCAACAGCATACGCGAAATTACCAAAATTACCGTTAGTGTAGTCGATCAAGAATTAAGACCTGTCAACTTTAGAGGAGAGAAAAGTACGCTGCATTTGGATTTTAAGGAAACGATATAGATGGGTTTAATTATAAAACAGAACTCTACACATCAATATCCATTAGTCTCACGCAAATCCTGCAAGCGACGTGACGTGTCTGCTGGCAATAAAGCATTTCTTGTTTCTTCTTCTTCTTTAGATGCAAATCCACTAATGGATGTTAGCGATCACATTTTCCATTAATTCTCTATTTCTTGCAATATGTATCAGAGATTGTATGTCGTTAATCCCTGTCCATTGCCTTATGTTTCGGAGCCAGGACATTTTCTTGCGTCCCATTCCTCTCTTGCCTTCAATTTTACCCTCGATTATAAGTTGGAGGAACTGGTATTTTTCATTTCGCATGATGTGACCTAGATACGCCGTTTTCCTTTTCTTGATGGTTTCGAAAAGTTGGCGTTCTTGGTTTATTCTTTTATTTCTTGTTTCCATTGGATTAAAGTTGAAGGATGTCAAAACGTCAATACATTCGACGACAGGTTCAGGAACCTCAACCACCTATTTTCGACATTTACCAAAAACCTTTGTTCGATGATACTATTAGAAAAGAAGAATTTCGGACATATACACCTTACATCAAGTCATTTAATAATAGTGACGTTGTCGAGTTTATCATAAATCAATCAGATGCATTTTTTGCGATACACGAAACACTTTTGGAAATTAAAGGAAGTATAAAGAAAGTGGGTAATGGAACTGTTTCTCTTGCACCGAATGTTGGAGCCCTCTTGTTTGATACATGTACATATATCCAAAGTTCATACGACATGGAAATAGTTCGAGATCCAGGCGTAGTTAGCACTATTCGCAGTTTGTTATGTTATAATCCTGAAGATTCCAAGTTTCTCAGTACTGCAGGATGGAATTATCCGAATAATCCACATTTATCTGGGGACAGCTTTAGTTTACTAATTCCGATAAAACATATTTTCAACATTTTCAACGATTACAATAAACTAACCTATGGTCGTCAAGTGTTTCGATTTGTTCGAGCACGTAATGATAGAGACTGTATTTTAGTGGAAGAACCTAATGCCACAACAACAACAACAGTATCTCTAACTGTTACCAGCATGGAACTCAAGGTCAAGCATGTCTTTCCCAATGATGATGTGAAAATTGAATTAATGATTCCAATTAAGAATAATACACCGATAACTATACCTTTCCGTAAATGGGAGCTCAATGAACTACCTTCACTTACGGCAGGATCTCGACGTGAGATATGGAGAGTAAAGACAACTTCAGCTATTGAACGTCCACGTTATGTCATTGTAGCTTTTTAAACTTCTAAACGAGATGACATTCACGCCAATCCAACGTTATTCGATCACATTAGAATGTCAAGCACACGAGTGGTTATTAATGGGGAATATTGGCCTAACGAGAGAATGCAATTAGATTTTAATAAAAATGACTATGCTATAGCTCACTACAACTATACCGAATTCTTTCCCAGTTATGCTCATTCGTCAACAAAACATCCCATCTTGGATTATCAGGCATTCAAAAAATATGCCTTGTTTGTTTTTGACTGTTCCAAGCAGGATGATACATCATTCAGATCGGGAAACGTTGATGTTAAGTTGGAAATCGAAGAAGATGAAGGTTTTCCGGCAGGCACTCGAGCGTACTGTTTAATTGTTCACGACAGTCTACTCGAATACTTTCCTCTAACTGAAGTTGTCAAAAACATCATTTAAAAAGATTAAATAAGTTGAATGAAGTGTCAGTAGCAGACAAGCAGTCATCATGAGAGTAGCGTTCGTAGACATACAGGGATTCACCGTAGATGGGCAGTTCGTACCCAAAGAACTAAGTATGGAAATTGGTTTTAAACATTGTCATTATATATTTAAACCTCCACAACCATTTGCTACATTGAGTAATCAAGATCAGAAGACTGCTGCGTACTTGGAGAAAAACGTTCATGGTCTTCGGTATTCTAATGGAGATATTGAATATTCTAAAATAAATGAAATACTGGAATCTAAGTTGTTGTATGCTGCCGACTATATATACGTTCGCGGAGAACAAAAAGCAGATTTTTTAAAACAGAAGTGTCACATTTTTGGAGTTTCACCCATAATTATCGATGTTTGCAAGTATGATGGTACACCGTGTGCAACAGGAAAATTTGTTGCAGATTCAAATGCTTGTCACACAACTGGATTATTTTCCTGCTCTTCGATAAATGTGGATCGCCTCCGACAATGGTTTTGTGAAAATATTATACCTATGTAAATTGAATTTTTTTAAATAAAAGATTAAAAGTTTTGTTTTAGTTTTATTTTAACAATTTTCCTTTTTTACATATTTATTTTAATGCAAGATGATTCGCATTTGCGATTTGCAAAAAAATTTATAATGATATTAATCGTTCGAAATACATTTATTACTAATATGATTGTTAACAGTATAATCGATGAACCATATTGAGCGATGACACCATTATTAGTTGTACACCATTTTGAATCACTTTCTGTGTTATTTGGGGATATTAGCCTGATCTTGTAGAATGCTCCTCCTGACTTTGGTATCGCTTTGAAAAATACTGGAAGCTGTCCATAATTCACCACTTCATGATCCATTAGAGTCCATTCAGTTCGATTACAATCCGTTTTTACATCATTAAAACATATCATCAAGTTCTTAACATTGTTTGGAACGTTTGCATAAAGGACATTGTTAACAATAACTGTGAGAACGATGAATGATATTGTTAGTTGAGACATCTTTTCGGCTGAATTCTTTTTAGCGAGTATTGTGTTTTTGGTAGTTTTCTATCAGACAAATGAAACTCTGCAAATCGTTTTTCAATTTTCGTTATATCTTCGTACCACTGTATATCCACCTTCAACTTTTGTATTTTTTCGCAAAACTCTTCTAGTCTGCACTGTACGAGCGACATTAGTTAAATAAATGATTTTCATTCTAACCCCAATATAAATAATATTCTCGATAATTCCAACTGCTATGGTATTATTCTAACCTAATTATTTGGTTGTAATGTTTTACAAATCCAATAAATAATATTTGTTATGCACAAAACTTTTTCGTTGCACCTTGTATACATAAATATACATTTACTTTACAGAATGTAGTCGTTTATTAAATAGTCAGGCTGGTATGACGTAACTCGACTGGAATTACCGAGAACTGCAAGATCAAGCTTATTTACACGTGCACCGGATATTGTCGACTGTGAAAACGCTGAATCGTGAGACAATGTTAAAAAGGAATGTAATAATATTCGCTAAAGTTCTCGTTAGTAGTATTTCGCGCCATATTACGTCCAGCCGTACATTCGATATGACTAACAAGCTGATTATTGAAAAAAATTGTTGCACGTGTTTCCGACGAGCGTGTGAGAAATGTTAAAAGGAAATGCACATCCGCTGGTTGGAATTTTTATAAAGATTTATAAGTTTAATTATATATACGAAGTTACTCGCAAATTACTAGTAAAATATAAATTGAAAAATAAACGAATTTTTGCTATTACACTATTCGTTGTGGATAAAATATATACGAGGTTGATTAAAAATTACTCGTAAAATATAAATTGAGAAAATTTAAAAGTTCTTACGTCAATCATCGTCTATAAAATATATACGAGGTTAATTAAAAATTACACACTTCTTCTCTTTGTCTGTCAACGTTGATTCGTCTTCTTCGTTTCGGCTGTCAATTCGTCTTCTTTTCGGCTGTCGCCATTGGTGTTTGTCGAGGCGTATCTTCGTTATTATTGGGGGAATGGGGGGGCGTTTGGGTGTCTTTTCGTGATACGCCTCCACCAGTCGTTCTTATTGGTGTACGTTGAGGCGTATCTTCGTTATTATTAGGGAAAAAGGGGGAGGGGGGCACAGCTCCACTCCTAGTGGGGAAATAGCCTCCGCCATTGATGTACGTCGTTCTCATTGGACGTTGATGCACACTTTCCCATTGGGGGCTTTCCTATGTCACCATTGGTCGGTGAGATACGAGGATGAACTCAATTCGATGTCATGATGTCGCTATTGGACATAGAAACGTTCTGACATCACGAGTAGGGTGTTTTTGTGTCACCATTGGTCGAGGATACGCTTTAACGTTACAGGTGTTGCGTTTCTGTATCACCATTGGTCGAGGATATGGTCTAACGTCACGAGGGGACGTTTCTATGCCACCATTGGTCAGCCGTGTACTTGGGGGCGTTTCTTTGTCACCATTGGTCTACGATATGTTCTTACGTCACGAGGGGACGTTCCTATGCCACCATTGGTCGAGGATATGTTGTTACGTCACGAGTGGGGGCGTTTTTGTGCCGCCATTGGTCGAGAATATGTTCTATGGTCACGAGGGGACGTTCCTATGCAACCATTGGTCGAGGATATGCTCTAACGTCACGAGTGGGGCGTTTCTGTGTCACCATAGGTCGACGATATGTTCTTACGTCACAAGGGGACGTTCCTATGCCACCATTGGTCGAGGATATCTTCTAACGTCACTAGTGGGACGTTTCTGTGCCATCATTGGTCGACGATATGTTCTTACGTCACGAGGGGGCGTTCTTATGCCACCATTGGTCGAGGATATCTTCTAACGTCACGAGTGGGGGCGTTCCCATGTCACCATTGGTCAGTCGTTTACGTGGGGGCGTACCTACGTCACCACTGGTCGAGAGGCGTGGCCTATAGACAAGGGGCGTACCTACGTCACCATTGGCTGGGGGGCGTGGCCTTGAGAGACGTGGGACTTTCCTACGTCACCAGGGGGCGTGGCCTAGAGTGACAGGTCACTTCCGCTCCAGAACGAACCTGTCACATCTACTCTAAGGTACACTCGAAGAGTGGCGGGTTTCTCGGTCCAATATATATATATATATATATATATATATATATATATATATATATATATATATATATGTATATATATATATATATATATTAAGATGATATAGGAGAGACAAAGATAGTGTTTAAAAAAAATAATTTATAAGTTATATACTAGATAATATTAGTTATAAAAAGCATTTATATGAGGGCATTCTTAAGAAATTACCATAATAATAAGTTTAAAAAGTGTTTAAGTTGCAATGTATTTGGTTATTTTAATAATTATAATATTGTAAATATATTTGAGTGAGCCATCTTTGTAGGCAACCAAGTATACACTTAAGTGAATTGGGTGGTAAGAACTTTTATATAGAAGTATGGATTAAAATATAGTGTTATTTATGAATTTAAGATGTAATTTATATATAAATTTGTATTCTGATCTGAAAAGCCTAAATTTCCATAAAATTCTCGATAGAATTTTAGTTAAAATAGTTTTCTAGATATAAATAGAAAAGAATTATCTATAAATATAGACACAAGACGTCAATAGAGAGAATTTAACCTTTGTTCACAGTAGAATCTTCGCGAACATGGTTATGTCTATGAAATAAAAACATTCGAACATATATTTTTTCAAGAACATTCGTGAACAGAAAAAAATATATAAATATAATGTGATTTGGATTCAAGATGGTCAGTTGTTTAGTAATTTTAAGATAGTAAGGTCAGAAAGTCAGTCAGTAAGATCAGATTTTCAATGGGGACAGTTGTTCAGTAAGTTCAAGATAGAATACAGTCAGTCAGTTGGGGAGATGTTAAATATAGTAACAAATAGTAAGTTCAATGAAGATTAAGAATAAGAATACAGAGAATATCATTGAAGATTAAAAATTATGTTATGTATAAATGGTGATTGGTTAATGGAAGAGAGTATTAATTATAAATTAAAATTATATAATATATATGGTGATTGGAAGAGAAATAAAGATTATTAGAAGGAAGAATAAATAGAAAAGAAGAAAGAACAATATTTTACCGATTTATAAATACTATTAAGAAGAAAAATATTCTAAAATGGTGGAAGCTGATAATTAAAACATTGTGGTGTATTTCGCAAGGCAAGTTTACAAAAGAAAGATAACCGAGGCTGACAACGAAGACATTGAGTGGTTATTAAAATCTTTATTGTGGAAAACAGTTTCATTTAGGCATTCAGTGACAGAAAGGTACCAAATTTTGTTAATATAATTTAATTAGTGTCATAAGAATTTCAATTTAAAGATAGTTTGTTTTAAATTTACATTGTCTATATAATTTAATTAGTTTCATAAGAATTTCAATTTAAAGATAGTTTGTTTTTAATTTACATTGTCTATGTTATATATAGACAATATAGACAATAGACAACCACATATATATGTGTGTTTCATAATTAATACAATAAAGATAATTTAAAAAAGTGCTTACAAACTAATTCTTTGAGAACCGCGATAAAAAGTTATGGATTTTGATAACATTAAAAATTTGTGTAATGAAGATCAGATATTCAAAATGTAGGTAAAATAATTTATAATTATATAGTTCATTCATAAATCAACCAGGACATCACATTTTTATTTTATTTTGTATATATTTGTTACATTTTTTCGGGTATCTATGAATAGTAAGTAAATTTTTTTTATCAAATAAAAAAGAATTTTAAACAAAATTTTCAAGTTGGCAATATAATTGTCAAAAATAAATAAAATACAAACTAGAAGTTGACATTCATAACATTAAGGGTTATTTGTAATTTTTTATTGATTGCTATTCAACTTATTTATAATTTATCAAAATTCATTTTTTTTAAAATAATTTTTGAAATAAGTTTTGAAAAGAATTCAAAAACTATTGAGAAACATGTATCAGACTAAAGAATTTTTATTGATTTTTTTAATATATTTTTCAGCAAATTTAGTTAACAAACCTAATTTTATTTAGTAAGTAACTACTTTTTTACAATTATTCGGTAAACTTTATCAGCTGTTTTATATTTTTATTTTCTTCTTAGTATTCTCTCTACCATTTCTGCACATAGGCGTCTTCCAACGCCTTTCATTGATCTGTGTCCTGAGCAACATACTTCCAATTTGTTTCGGCAATTCTCTTGATGTCAGTCACCCACCTCATCTGTGGTCTTCCTCTTGGGTGTTTACCAGTGTAAGGTCTGTAATATTGTGTCGTTTCAATGTTGGTCTTTTTGTCTAGTAGTGTGACCGACGAAGCTCTATTTGACTTTGGCAATTTTTATCGTGATATTCTCAACTTTTTTTTTGATCTTACCCAGTCGTTCCTCTTTTTATCTGACAGTTAATAGTATACCTAATATTGCTCTTTTCATTACCCTTTCTGTCGTGACTAGTTTATTCATATTTGCCTTGATTAGGGTCCAGGTTTAATATCCATATGTCGTGATAGGAGGGATGCATTGGTTGATTACTTTGGTCCTTAAGTATTGAGGTATTTTGCGGTTCTTCAGTATCCAACCGAGTATTCCAAATCCTGTCCATGCCAGTCTGGATTTCTAGTGGTTTCCGCACTAGCATCGTCTGTGTTGGTCATTGTTTTTGTTTTTGTCGTATTCTTTTTTAGGCCAACGTATTGGGAGCTGTCTACTAGTTTCTTCATCATAATTTATAATTCGTCGAAGGTGCTCCCTATAATCACGATGTCGTTAGCGAATTTAAGTTGGTTTAACTTGTTGCCATTAACTTTGATACCATATGTTGAAAAATTTGCAGTTTTTAAGACGTCTTCTAGGGCTAGATTAAAAAGCTTTGGAGATATTACGTCGTCATGTCCAACTCCTCTATTAATGGGAATGGAATTTGTATTTTTGTCTAGTTGTATTATTTTAGGTGCGTTTTCATTTATATTATGTATTACAATAGTTGCCTATATCTCGAATCTATTTTACAATTTTGTATTTTAGCTTTTGAAAATAATTGTAAGCACCAATTGAAAGCAGTTATCTAATAGCCCCTTTTTATTGACTTCAACCCATGCAAAGATGTATTAGATTAATTGTTACTTTAAGGGTTAAAGTTAAAATCTTGGCTAATAATGTATTAAAGATGAAATAAATTGTTGGGTTGTTTGTCTCAATTTTATATACAAATGGTGATATTTAGAACAAATATAAATAAAATATTGTAGTAAACGTTAAAATCTAAATACTATAAAGAGAAAAATGTTATCTACTGATAGATAATGTTATGTCTTTTGTAACTTTTAGTCGTATCTGTTTTTGGGACTACCTATAAATGGTATATAAAATTACTGGGGATAAGAATCCCTAGTGTATTTATTTAATTATTATTCCATATAAAACGTAAAATATATATTTTCTTAATCTGGTAGTCAATATTTCAATTGAAATCAATTTCAAGCTTTTAGGGCATTTAAAGGTGTAAGTACAATAAAATAATTTCTAGCACGGAAAAAAATAAATTCTAAGCTGCATGTCTGATAACTTCTGAAAAGGGTCTCTAGATTAATGATTCAATTACTGAGGGTGGCAATATTCGCGCGATGTCTCTGATATGGTTAAAAATACGGCTGTAGGGGCGATGATACCACCATTGAAAACAGCCGTTATGAAGATTATAATTTGCGACACTTCACTAGCTTGGAATTTATGATAATAACATGGAAATAATAATGTGAAACCCTGCCATAAAAGATTTGAAAGATTTTTAAAACCAGTTCATAATAATTTCCATAAAAATCACAATATGTATGTTTTTAATATCTTAAGAAGTTTTTATGGCCAAATTTCGCTGACTTTATTTCAGCACCATCATATTTGTTAACTTATTATAGAGGAATTTACGGGAGATTAACCAAAAGACTGGAAGATCTGCTGATGATTAAACTGAAGCAAATATGAAAAATACATGTTTTGCATATTTTGCGTATTCTATCTGGAGATTTTGCATATTTATATAAAAAAGCTACTGCTATGACTAGGTACCTGGAAATTCCAATGTTCATTTCATTCCAATATTTTAGTATTCACTATTACCGATAGTACCTATAGATACTACGTAATTTTCTTGATATTTTTGTAATAGGTAACCGATTATAATGCCGTAACACAAGGGTATTTCAAAAGTTAATTGCGTGTGGTATGAATAGGATTGTCCCTTTTGCAAATCATTTTATTCAAAAGTGAAATTGAATACTAAAGCATCGTTAGTCGAACTTGTTTATAACTAATTTGATTTTAAAATGCCGAAGATAACTAGTGTCGCTACTTGGATTAAATCATACAAAGTGCTATCTATGGATATGGACAAAGTTTACTGTTCAGTTAGCAGTGATTTTATTAATTAACATTAATAAAACAAGAATATTATAATTCAATTTTAATATAATACCAATACCTATTTATATATATATTTTACTATAAAATAAATATTTTAACTACTTTTGAAATATCAATAACTGCCATGCAATAATCGTGCAGTTACTTGAACAGAATTTTTTCTGTTGATGTCTTTAGTTTAAGATTATAGAGCAACGGGTTCTAAGTTTAGTTATTTATATTAAAAAATATATTACAGGTTGCATTCGAAAAGAAATTTCAAATAAATAAACATGTCAGAACTGCATCACATTTAGCCAAAAAAGATAAATCAAATTTGAAGAAAAATATTAAGTTTTCGTTTCGGTTAAGTTCGAAAAAAGGAAACAAACAAGATACTTTTAATGAAGACTTGGACCCTGAATTAATCACTTTAAATATACCGCTTTTAAAATAATCCAATGAAAACTGAACTTCTTTTAAAAAAAAATATTATAGATTGAATATTCCAAGTGAAAGGACTCTACAGGGAAACTCGTTGTATTCGTTAGTAACAGAAAATAAACTAATATTAATAATAATTACTTCTACGTGCGTGTTGACGAAACCACTGATTCGTCAGGAAGATATATCGCTAATATATTGATTATTGTTCTAAGTGATCAGATCTCACCAAAATCCTATTTAATTTCAAGCACGCAATTAAAAAAACCGTTCCTAGCCATACATTATTGCTTTTTTTGTTCGATGCTGCACCATATACGCTCAAGACAGGACAAAATTTAAAAACATTTTATAACAACTTAATGCACGTTACTTTTATAGCACATGGAATGAACAGAGTTGCGGAAGAAATAAGAAAAAAGTTTCCTTTTGTAAACTCCCTGATATTAAGCACAAAAAGCCGCTTTTTTTATTCCCACTGTTTCGTAGATTGAAAAAGTTTAATTTAACGGATGAAAGTTTTATGCTTTCATCTATCTAAAATTTCTATAAGCTCAATAATTGGCTCCTTTAATTTTTTGTTTATTAGAAAGCATGTTCTCAACATTCTATTTGTACCCCCAATATTAAATAAAATATAGTTTTTTATTTCGAGCCCAATTTGTCCTAGCTGATAAGTTTTCAATAAAGCTATAATTTTATATTTGTATTTATTTACTTTAACATTCACCTCATTTAGCTTTCCTACCTCAAAAAACCCTTTGATATTCCTATATGTATATTATATTTTTCCTTCGCTAGACTATTTTTGTTTTTTTTTATCTATACTTCGTTCTTCTCGTTTTCTTTTCAATGCTTTGTCGTTACCGTTGCTTTGTCACTTTCTATTTTATTTGTTAGTTTTTTAACTACCTTTGTTAATTTTTGCCAGTCTGCCTTTTCCATTTTCATATTTCATTGCCAATAAATATCTTTTGAAAGCCAATCCTATATCATAATTTCCTTTTTTTCTTTTATCCTTTGCATATCGCCAGTTATACAGATATTTCCTTTAATGACCTTCAATTTATTTTTATTCTTCATAACTTCTATTTTTTACTACATTTGCTGTTATTTCAGCTAATATTTCGTTCCTGATGAATTTTCATTGTTCATTTGCTTCTAATAAGCTCAGCTTCCGTTTCATACTTTTTTGGTGTTCTTGGTGTCTTTTTTGTTCTTTAAAATACATTCTTCTTCTGCTTCTTACTCATCGCTTATGGTAGCTTTCCTCTTACCTTTGTCTGACATGGAATCATCCAAATCCAATCAATTTTCTTGTACCGCGATCAAACCAACCGGCCAGGTCTACTTTTCAGAACCTTAGTTCTTATCAGTACTGTTAAGTTTTTTATATTATATAAAGTTTAGTAAAGTTAAATCTAAGTAAAATATACTTCTATATTTACAATTTGGTTACCCATTGTTAACTTATTTTTTTTTCAGTATTCACTGAGTTCGTCTCTACAGATTGTTAATTAATATATTGTTACAGTTGCTAAAATCAATTTTTATCTTTTTTACTTCTTTCTATGCATTTAATCACAATCACTAATTGTATCAATTATTGATAAAATTACTGATTGTGATTACAATTATATATTATTATAGCCCTTCTGTTACTGTCTGTGTCATATCATTTTAATTTGTGTGTATGTGTGTTATAGTAATTACTTTAAAATGCCACAAGAAAATAGCTCCAGTACAGTACTTACTGTAGTCTTGGTTAGTGGTTATTTAAACAGCTGATGTACTTACTGCATTGTATTTATGTTGACCGTAAATTGTGAGGTTATGTTTGTAACATATGAGTTTAATAAAAATTTGCTGTGTTCAGTTTAGGTTATAATAAGCCAATATTTGTGTTGTTGAAGTGGTTCAGAAAGTATATAAATTACATTTAGTTAATTGTTGTTTTGGAACATGAGTGCTTCAAAGTTTAATACAGTCTCAACTCGTTCTTAACTTATTGTAAACTTAGCTTTAAAAAGCACCAAGACTGACACAACAGTTGCACACATACAAGATGAAAAATCAGAGCTAATTTTATTTACAAAATGTCCTTCCAGTGATTTATTAGAAGCTAATGAAGAACCTCAGTTAAGTTCTGCTAACTATAATTAACGAGAGATTAAAATCAATACTTTTACCACAGATCCCACAAGAACAATGTGGCTTTGTCCCTGGAAGAGGCACAAGAGAACAAATTCTCAATCTCAGACAAATTATAGAAAAATCTAGAGAATTTAATCTAGAAACATATTTGTGCTTCGTCGATTACTCAAAAGCGTTCGATAATGTAAAATGGCATAAAATGTGGGGAATACTGAGAGAAATGGGTACCCCCGAACATCTAATATACCTACCGATACAACTGTATATCAACAACACAGCAAACGTAAAAGTCAATAACATATACTCCAATAATTTTAAACTAAAAGTCGGTGTTTGTCAAGGATGTATTATCTTTCCCACGTTGTTCAATATATACTATACAGCGAACACATTATGAGCATTGTATTCGACGGATGGCAAGGAGAAATATCAGTCGAAGGCCGAAAAATCAGCAATCTCCGCTATGCTGACGACACTTTAGTACTAGCATCATCAACAAATGACCTTGAATACATCATGAACAGACTAGATACTATTAGTCGTGAATACGGACTTAAAATTAATGTACAGAAGACCAAGGTAATAATAATCGATCGAATTAGAAATAACCAGCCGAAAATACGAAACGTGGCGGGGTTTGAAGTGGTAAGCCGTTTCAATTACTTAGGTTCTGTTATCACAAACAATGGTGGAACAGTAAAACACATACCATGTAAAAACGCTGATGCTTTTTGCAAAAAAAGTGTGGATAGAAAATTATTGCAAAACGAAGAGAGTTTATATTCATTTCATTTTGACATCATGTGATAAGGTTGATGTTAAATGAAGAAGAAATAAAACACTGAAACAGAAAGAAGATCACTATCTATTCAATACAAACTAACAGACTGTTCATAACATAGTTCATAACAATAAATCTCATTTTAGGCCAGTAATACAATTCTGAAATCCTAGAAAAGGTTTTAAAGACAACTAAATAAGCAGCTGTAGGATAATCATGATACATTTGCGAAATTTCCTTTCTATGTGGAGAAGAATCAGAAAACTTTGAGCCAGAAAAAACATGTTTATTAAAAACATTATCCTGAACTTTAGAGGCAGCATATAAGTTAAGATTATGTGTAACTTGGGCTATTATATTCCTATACCAAGCATTTGTTTTTAAATTAGATAAATTCAAGAGAGAAACTTGAGATGCTTCAGGAATTCTTGAAAAAAAGTCAGCTACTACATTTAAAGAAATACTACGATGAACAACAGTAAATTTGTGAGAAGACAGTTTCATTATCCATCTGGCAATTCTAGGAGAAGGATTCTTCATGCTATATAGCCACTGTAATGAGGAGTGGTCTGTAATAACAGTAAAATCATCACTACCTTCAATATAGCATTTAAATGTTTCAATTGATAACAAAATTGCTAAAAATTCTTTGTCAGTAGTTGTATATTTTCGCTGAGTAAAATTTTGCTAAAGTAAGCAATAGGATGTTCTAATTCATCATCTTTTTGAAATAAAACACCATTAACACCAGAGTCACTTGTATCACAAGCAAGATAGAAATGCTTGGAAAATTCACGATTTGCAAGAACAGGAGCTGTTATAAGAACCTGTTTAACTTTCTGAAAAGCTTCATCAGCTTCAGGAGTCCACGTAATAGGTTGACCTGTCTTTCTGTCTTTCAGCAAGTGAGAAATGGGACTGCAAATAGTAGCAAAATTGTTTAAAAACCTACGGTAATAACCAATTAAGCCAATCAACCGACGTATCTGGGTTGTATTTGTGGATACAGGGTATTCCAAAATAGACTGGACTTTACCAGGATCAGTTCTTAACCCTTGATCATCTACTACAAATCTAAGGAATTGCAGTGAAGATCTGCCAAACTGGCATTTCTCAAAATTAACAGTGAGATTTGCATCTTTTAAACGCTTGAATAGCATTTTCAGAGTTTTGATATGAGTATCAAAATCTGAGGTTATAACAATAATATCATCAAAATAATAGAAACATAAAGTTCTAATAAAGGACCTATAACTGACTCCATGACTCTACATATAGATTAAGCAATATTATTAAGACCAAAAGGTAAAATATAACAAAATAAATCTCTATTTTGCACAGAAAAATCAATCTTTAATTTAGATTCTTCATCTAAATGAATTTGATAAAAAGCCTGTTTAAGATCAATAGAAAATATGAACTTAGCATCTCTTACTTTAGAAATAATTGTATTAATTAAAGGTATAGGATAACTATCAGGAACTGTAACAGAATTAAGTTTCCTACCATCAAAACAAACTCAGTGTGAACCATCTTTCTTTGGCACAAGCCATAAAGGAGAAGACCACGGTGAACTTGTAGTTAAGGGTTCTATAACTTTAAGTTTTAGCATTTTATCCACTCCAGAATTTAAAACCTTCTGCATAGCAGGTGACAATGGATACTGTCTCTGTTTAATAGGTTTAGCATTGGCAGTATCTATATAATGTGTATATAGTTGAGTTCTACCAATGGAATCTGTAGGACCTATTTCTTTAAACAACTTAATAACAGAGTTGAGTTGTGATTGCTGAATGTCAGAAAGATTTTCAGAACTAATATTAGTATTTACTATACAGTAGAAAAATCTGTAGCCTTAAATGAAAAATTTGAGAAATATAAAGAAAGTTGAAACAAATGAATAAAATCCATACCTAATATCATTTTATGTGAAATAGAAGGAACTATTAACAATTTAGGTGATTGAGTTTTACTTAATAAAGTAACAGGTAACCAAACATATCCTAAAGTACTCTAAATGTTTCCATCAGCAGTAGTAAGTTAAACTGAGACATCATAATTAAGTGCTAAATTAAGTAGAAATACAGAGGGAGAACCAATAATACTAACATTACTGCCACTATCAAAAAGTGTAGATATTGTCTCATTACCTACAGAAATAGAATTATACGGTCTATTATCATTAGTATGAACATCTGGTAATGGACCAGAATTGAAATGTACCTTGGAATTTAACGGACCACTAGAACGAACAGAAGTACTAGAAGAAGGTAAAGTTTCAGATTGTTCTAAAGAAAAAGTGCTTAAATTATCATTAGGTACAGAAGGAGAAGCAGTTTTAGGTATAAGTTTCTTAGAAACACTCACTGACTTTGATTGTTTGAATGTTTTCGAAAAGTTTTTCCTGGGATGTTCCTGCCTTTGCTCGATGTTCCTGGGACAGACGTTTAGCTGCTTTGAGGCATCCTTGTCTGTCGAAGCTTGACCTCGCAAACGTTTTTTGAACATCTCCTACATTCATCTGTGGTGATATTCTTAAATCCACAACCATGACAAAACTTTATCTTGGGTTTATTACATACTTGAAAAGTTCCAACATGTAGCAGAGAAAAAAAGCAACTCAACAGAAAATTTGCTGCAAGACAAAATAGTAAGAGCAGCTTTAAATCAATCTCTTATAATACTTTGTTAGGTCTACAACTGATTCAACATCCTGAAAAGCAAGAGCCTTGACATAGTTAGGAAGAAGACCATTAATGATTTTATCCACTTTTTCACACTAAGGAATTGCTTTTAAAGACCTTAGTATCAAAGACTCCATATAAGAAATATATGCAGGGACGGGCTGTTTAAAAGACTGTTTTGTAGAACGTATTTGTTCCCACAAATTTCTTTCATAATTGTAAGGTAAATAAGTTTCCTTTAAGGAAGCAACTAACTCAGACCAAGAATTAAAAGATTTTTTTTGTGAAGTGATTATGCCACCAAGTAAAAGCAGCAATTTCAAATAAATCTCCTGCAGAGATGAATAAATCTTTATCAGTGCAGTTTCTAGAAAACTTTAAAGTTTCAATCTGTTCCAGAAATGGAATTAGAGGTTCTTTACCAGAAAATGTTTTAATATCACATTTATAAACAGGAACAGACTTAATAGGTGAGGCTAAAGATTGAGAATAATTAAGGTTTACTCTATCAGGAGTAGAAGCAACAGGTTGGTCTACAATATCAGATTGATCTACAATATACGACAAATTACCCTCAGTATCAGATATAAGACCTAACAGATCAGAATAGGAAGCTAAAGCTTGTTGGTAATCAACATCAAAAGATAAACTGACAGAAACATCAGAAAAACTACGGATACTGACTTCCTGAGAAAAAAGTCTAGTAAGGATTTTTCTTTTTTCCTCTACTGTATTTGGGACAGAGACATTCCTAATAAGAATTCCATATAATTCATCTGTCTTTAGATGTTTAGGTAGCTGTATATATATATATATATATATATATATATATATATATATATATACATCCCGCTATCCTTTTGAACTCTTTTCACGTTGCAGTAATTTAGCATCACCAAGAATTGCTATCATTTTCTATTTATAAATTGTGTATGTTCGTTTAGGGCACCTTTGTAGGCTTGGCACTGTTATCGGTTTTTCAATATTCCGATTTTTTTTATATATTTAATTTTTTACATCAAACCTACGTTTTAACATCGAGCGGTAAAATCACTGTATTTGGCATCAATTTAAAGACAATATATGTTGCCGGTATTAATCCTTAAAATAATATTTTAGATACCTAAATATCGATCCGTTTGGGTCAAGTTCGAATAACGACATTGAAACTACCTGCTCACAAGTTGCAGTCTCAACAGGTTTTTTTCTTCGTTTAGATGTTATATTTATTTAACCTAGATATTTTTGCCCAAAGAATCGTGTAGGGGAATATTTTACATAAATTACAATTTACAACCTGTTTAGTCGAAGCTATCGATGAATAGTTTGAGATAAATATTATGGTTTTATGAGATTAAGGCCTTAATTATTGGTTGTGATTGTGTTGATGTTTGAAATTTTGATTTCCATTCCGGAAATCGTTCTCAAAAAACGTTTTTCTGTACAAAATGTGTATAAACATGTTTACATAATTAGTACAATAAACAAAGTTATTGTAAAATAATAGTGGAAATCAAAACTTTAAATATTAGTTAATTAAAAATGTAATTTTCATCTCAATAACGACCAATAATTGTGGCTTAATCACATAAAAAAATAATATTTGACTTTGACCATGCCATAAGAAAGTAGTTCACGGAACCTCGCTAAATAGTTTAAAAAAATCTTATACAGAAATTTAAATTCTAAATAGTATGAGGGGTAGCTGACGAAAAATTCGTAAAGACGTACAGTTGATTTTGCTTTGTTTTTTTAAACAATCTTAAAAGGCAAAAAACAATTTTTTGCTTATAAAACGTTTTGTATACATTCTAAAGAAAAATAATTCAAATAAAAGTTGTAGACCATAAAACGTTTTTTATGTAGAGAAATACTAAATTTAAATACATAAATAATTGATATAATTCCAAAAAACCGTAAACTCTAAGATATTATGTTTGTAGTAATTTATAAATGTTAATAACTTTGTTTTTTGCCTAACGACAGGTAATATAGCTAGTTGAAATTATGGCAATTGATGAGTTATTAAAGTGTGCTAAATATCAAGCAGAGCAAAAAATATTTTACAATTTATTCAATTTGTTTATGACGGAAAGCGATTATTTAAACAACTGTACTTGTCCAAACAGTATGACTCTACAAGTATTTTGTAACTTGCAATCGATTCTTTGCGCTTTCAGTTTTAGGGTATATTAAAAAAACTTTAACATATTATTAAATTTTTTATTAAAAACCAGTTTGAATAGGGGACTTTTTAGTTTTTAGACCACTTCACGTTTTTTCAGTTTCTTTGTCAAGTGAGGATTGTCTATTCGCTTATTTCTTAATATGGGCTATGAGCAATTATCTAGTCAAGTCAACACTATTATAGAAGTTACCCATACTTTTCCAGTAGTCATTCAGACGGTTCATGTTAATTGTCCCCATATGGAACATAAGTCCGAGAAAAGTCTTAAATTCTGTTTGTGTTGTCTCTTTCCAAAACGCAATCCTCGATTTTTCTAAACGACTTTGTGCAAATATTTCGTCAGAGTCAATCAGAGTCACTTCCACCACTCATTTAATCTACATCGTCCTCGCCAGATGCTTCTAACATTGATTGTAATTTAGCAGTGGTCAATCTACGTTTATGTTCACATCTAGCTTTTTTAGATATCGAAGGCATATTATTTACATCCATCTTTTTATAAATACTATAACTCACTTTTACGGAGGTAATTAACAATAAAAACGTTCTACTAGAAACTATCAACTTACGACTTCCAATACTATAAGGCCACTTGAGGTACAATACGTTTTTACTCAATAATAATTCTTGTATAAGTAAAATTGTTTTTTAATGTGCTTCATTGAAGCACACTAGACATAATCCAGTTTTGCCATCACATTCTTCAGAGTATGTTTTAACTTTTTTAACTTTTCTATCGTCCTATCTACTAGTCATGCTTCTTCTTAAAATTTTGTTACATCTTGTACACTTTCTTCTCTTTATATTATCTACATCGCTTTGCCTAAGATGGTATTTTTGGGTGTAACTGGTCGTGAGGGTTACAACATTTCTTTATTTGCAAATGCCTTCGCGAACTCCAGTCTGAACTCAAGGATAGGTTGTCGCTTTTTTTACGTTTTCTATTATTTATCAAATAAGCATTGACTACTGCGGTATTAAATGCGGTATTAAATATTAATTCCACTGCCACTTTCCGGTACCACTTTAGAATTTTGCGTATTGGGCTTTGGTAAGAAGCCACTTGATCACTAAAATGGTGGTGGTTTTAGTACTTGTGTATAATTTTTCTTTTCATTTGATTAAACCAAGATACAACTATTATGTTTTAATGTTGTAAGGATTAAAACTGGTCTTTTGTCGACCCATTTTATTACTTATAAAATCAATAATGGGGTTAAGTTTAATGGTGAGTAACTGGTTGCAACTTTTTTAATCGAGATTTTGGTTTTACATGTTTTTATAGTAAAACATCTGCACATAAATAATTCGTTTCTTGAACAATGATTTCAATTCATTGACCAATATTCTAAAATAAGGTTTTATTACGTCGTCCGGAATATTATAAACTGGTTCTTTTTCACAAAGCATTGGAAATATGGTTTACATTCTATATTTAGAAAAATCTTTTACTGCAACTTTTGTTCAACCTAAACGAAATTAATACACAAAACAAATTAATCTATTTTTTTATAGAAATGCAGATTCCTGTCGGATTTTTATCAGTGCGGCATGAGTCACTGGTGTCTCGTATATCCGGACCACTTATCGCATTACAAACATAATTCTTAATTAGCAGTGCGGTACAAGATACATTTAGGTCGTATAATCTTAAAGCCGTAATAAGACCATAAGACCGTATGTTATAAATAAATATATTCCTATAAGAATTATCTTGAAAAATGAAAAAAATACAATAAAAAAGTGCAATATTAAGTGTTATTTAAAAAATAATAAGTCATTCACGTTCGTACAGTTAAAAACTAAAGTTTTCAGTGTTCTATTGCTTGATTATTATTATCTGGTATTCTGAAAATGTTGACATTTTTTCCTGGTCTGATCTTCCTCAACTAATGTCATCTTTCTTAATTGGTGGGTTGTATTGTTCAGGTCTCTTTAAGTGTTTTTGTTGCTATCCATAGTGAATGATCTTCTTTAGACAATGTACTAATGTAGTGTTCAAATGTGGCATTGCGTGCATCATGTAGCGCTGATCTTAATTGTCTGATTATCTACCTCTTACTCTTCATTTTTCGACTATTAGTTGTATAATATAATTCGGAGTGTTATTTGTGTTTTTTTGATTTGGAATTGTTAATCGTGTAGCTCCATATGAAATAGTAGAAGATGAAAACGGCAGCATATTCATCCATAAAAAAAGGAAACGCGATAAAGATATCTGAAACAACTGTTTTATGTTATAAGAGATGAAATAGTCCGAAATTACCAAAAGAGGTGAACAGGGCACTATAAAGAGGAAGTAGAATTAGCTATGAAACAGCTTAAATGGGGAAAAGAAGTAAGCTTAGACCAAATACCAGCAGGAATTATTTTACTGAGGAAAAAAAATAAATGGATAACAATATTCACTCTATTTACAGAAAAGGCGGTGACCCGCAAAAATTTTAAGAACTTCTTTAAAGCCTCCAGTCAACAATTTCCTAATCATGTTTAAAAAACGTACGGATTCTAATTTTATTTACTGCTGTTTTGAATAATTCGTTAGTGGTACAGCCAAACCACTCTCTTAAATTTCTCATCCAGGACATTCTTCTACGGCCTGGATTTCTGCGTCCTTGGATTTTTCCTTGCATTATATTTTGTAGGAATGTGTACTTTTGTCCTCTCATCCTCTCATTTGTAATTTTATCCACCCAACTTATTTTTAGTATACGGCGGTAGCACCACATCTCAAAGCTTTCAAGATTTTTAACATTCTTCTGTTTAAGAGTCCATGCCTCAACAACCGTAAAGCAAAGTACTGAATACATACTAAGTAGTTAACTAAAAGTGGACGTATGCAAAGAGATCTATGACGTCTTCGTACGGCTAATAATCCTGTCACGTAATATGCCACATACTTCTGTGCGTTAATTCGTTTTATTTCTGCCAGTTTAAGGTGTTATTAGATGCCGCAATCTTTAATTTCTCTCCACCATCATATTATCTCCGTTAAATTCTATCATTTTAGGCTCCATATGTCATGATTACACCTATAGGACCGGAGATACGCAACTAAGGCTCTTTTGACATAACATATATTGGAGCAAAGATATATACCTAAGGTCCTTTTGGTGTTGATGTATTTGATTTCTACGTCGTAGTATTCTATTGGTTAAATGGTACCATTTGAGGTACTGTACGTCACGATTGGACTAATAGGATCGAAGATACATAACTAAGGCCCTTTTGCCAGACTACTCTATTTAATTTTTATATCTCATTGTATTCTATTAGTTAAATACTATCATTTGAGGTACAAAACGTCACGATTGGACCAATAGGACCGCAGATACATAACTAAGGCCCTTTTGACAAGCTGATGTATTTTATTTTTCCATCTTATTATATTCGATTGGTTAAATCCTATCATTTGAGTTACTGTAGGTCACGATTGGGCCACTAAAAACGGAGATACGTAACTAAGGCCCTTTTGACGTGATGCTGTATTTAATTTCTATGTCATTGTATTCTATTGGTTAAGTGCTATCATTTAAGGTATCGTACGTCACGATTGGACCAATAGGACCGAAGATACATAACTAAGGCCATTTTGACATGCTACTCCTTTTAATTTTTATACCTCATTGTATTTTATTTGTCAAATCCTTTCATTTGAGGTACTGCACGTCATGATTGGACTAATAGAACTAAAGATACACAACTAAGGCCCTTTTGACATTGTTCTGCATTTGATTTTTCTATCCCATTGTATTATTTATGATAAATCCTATCATTAGAGGTACTATACGTCACGATTGGACTAATAGGACCGAAGATACGTGACTACGGCCCTTTGAACATCTTGCTGTATTTAATTTTTTTATTTCATTGTTTTCAATTGGTTAAATCCTGCCATTTGAGATACTGTACGTCACGATTGGACTTATAGAAACGAAGATATATAATTAAGGCCTTTTTGACATGCTGCTATATTAAATTTTTTTGTCTTATTGTATTTTATTGGTAAAATCCTATCATTTGAGGTGCTGTACGTCGCGACTGGACGAATTGGAGCGAAGATACAATAGGTAGTTGCAATATATCATAACCCGTTACTTTTAACCAAACATGATGCCAGAATGATTTGTGGATGAAATATATATATATATATATATATATATATATATATATATATATATATATATATATATATATATATATATATATATATATATATTCTTAAATTTACTATTTCGTTGTGGGTAATATTATATTCAACAGCGATGCCAAATTTCTGATGCTAAAATTATTGATAATGGAAGTAGGATATACTTTTTCATGTATATAATGGCAGCGAGTAAACGGTAAAACCCTGAACTAAAAATATATAATATTTTCACTGTACCATCATTTTAGACTCAAACATTTTCTGGAATAAACTTATATAACTCAGTAAGGGATAAAAAGAGAAAGCGGATATTTTAAAATACCAACACGGTATCAAAACTCTAATCAATGAGATGGTTAAAATTCTTGTAACAAGTACGGGAAAACAGTTATTAAGGTCTTGTAAAGTAGCGTCGATATACAGATGCTACTTTGCAAGACGATGCTAAATTGATGGTAAAAGCATAATTTATCGATGCGAAAATGATAGTAGGATGTATATATATATATATATATATATATATATATATATATATATATATATATATATATATATATATATATATATATATATATATAGGAGAAATAAAAACTATATTCTTATTTAAAATTTAAATTAAAATAAAAAAATTTCATGTTTCTCAACCACGAACATATAAATTTTTAACGCCCTGTATATGACAAATTTTGTAAAAATAATTATACCTAGATTTAAGAGAGTGTTTCGCAGAATTGTTTACTAGCCTAATGAATAATGTATTTTAAGCAAACAATTAGAGACGATAAGGGTTGATGGTTTAAGAAAGTGTTCGTCGAACTGTTTATTAAAACCACGGACAACATGTTTTAACTAAACAAAGGAGAGACCATTTAGTTTTCAAGATATGCGGTTAGGGAACTCATTAGCCCGTACGGTACATAGTAAATAGTTAAAATCTACCTTTGTATTAAGGTTCTCAAAAATAGATAAGAACGTGATTAGTTGTAGAAAGTAGAATAAGGATACGGAATTTTATTTCTTTCTTGAAACTCCATAAAGACAAAAAGATACGTAAATTTAAAAATTTGTTTATATTAAGGAGAGAGGTAGTTTTGGGTAAATAATGCGACATGATTGTAAGTTGGTTTTGATTGGATGAAAAACTAATTGTGGGGGGAACGATTTGGAAGTCGGAGAATGAATGAGGAAAGTGAAGCAGTGTGTTTTGTTCGATCGAAAGGAGAAATCCAGTTTTGAGTGAAGTGTACTAAAAAAGGAAAAGGCCGGTTTGTGTTTAAAAAGTTACAAGCATCATCAAAAAAATCGTGGAACGAGTAATAGGCCAAGTCGAGAGATGGTATAATTTCCTGAATCTAAAGTATCCAGTATTGTGTTTCAAAGTGATTCAAAAATTTGAAAGATTGAATCAGGAGAAAGCCGGAACGAGTACGGTTCGAAGCAGTGAAAGGAAAGGAGAACAAAATTTAGCAGAAGAGCAGAGACATTCTTAGGGAACGTGGATGAGTTTTTCTTTGATCGAAACACCAGCAAGTAAGGAAACGTGTTATGGGTGAAGACAGTGTATCAGCAAAGGTCAGTCGTTTTGTGTTATGATATGAATTATCTTGTTTTTCGTGTTAAATACCACAGGGCATATGGAACTACATATGTCACTATTATAAAATCATCAAATTTCCATGAGTTTTGTTTATTATAAATCATTGTAGTTGACTTTTTTTATGATACAATAATTATGATAAATGAAAATTGTTTTTATATCAAGAAAATTGAACATCGAGAACATTCTGTAAAGCAGAATTAGAGAGATTCAGTTATTGATTTAAAAAAATTTGGAGACAAAAAGAAATAAGATTCTTTTTTTTATGTTGTATGAAATAAAGATAGGAGAATAAATAAAATTTGCAATATTGAATATCGATTTCCGTTTTGATAAAATAAACGATTTTTATAATTTCTAATTGAAATACATATTGTATTAATTTGATTCTCTTTTGTCTATCCCTATAAGGAAACCACTGAGAAATATTTGAAGCCACAAAAGTAAGTATTGATAGGATCATTCAGCCCTGAGATTTATATTTTATTTATGTTTTGATTTGTTTAATTATTGAAATAATTAATTGATTAATTAATTGAAGTAGATTAAATCTATAAACATCAATAGAGTCAAAGTTAGATCATTATATATATATATATATATATATATATATATATATATATATATATATATATATATATATATATATATATATATAAACTAAGGTACACTCGAAGAGTGGTGGGTTTTTCGGTCAAAGTGGAGAAATAAAAGACAAAGAAGATGGCTACTTCATCTATTTATTGAAGACGTTTCGCTTTCTGCTCAGAAAGCATCATCAGTTCATCTAAAAAGAACAATATGAAACCAAACATCCATAGAGAAGTTATAACCAAAGTGTGTTACCTTACAAAGACATGTAGCAGTCAGTGATGTTAAAAATATGAAAAAGCTTACAAAGCTGGACATTCAGAGTTAACGTTGTATATAACAATTAATTGAAACTAGGTAAAGTTTGCAATTTGACAAAATTAGCACAGCAAAAGAACATGTGATAAAAGTACATGTATATATACATGTACTTTGTTGTATTTCTGATTAAGTTACTGGTGATATATTTTTCAAACTCAAGTTCATTCGTTGGGCGCATCCAAGGTTTGAATTTTTTACTTTTTATCATCTTCAGTCTTTCTTGCTTAATATTGATTTCTACAGTTGCTCGGACCATTCTATGATCGCTTGCAACCGAAAATTGATTTAAGACTGTAACATCTTTGACTATATGTTTTTTGTCAGTGATGATGAAGTCGATCTCACTTTTTTGTCTTACCATCGGGGCTCTTCCAAGTCCATCTTCTATGGATCTTCTTATAGAAGAAGCTATTCATTAAATATAGATTGTTTTCTAATAGGAAATTTAAGAGTATTTCGCCCCTTTCGTTTTTACCTGGTGTGCCAAAATTTCCGAGGGCATTTTCAGCTGGGTCAGTGCTTATTCCTATTTTGGCATTAAAGTCGCCACATATTACCGTAAAATGTTCTTGGTCTTCTGAAACAGCTGTGTACAAGTCATCATAGAACTGTTCTATTTCTTCGTCAGCGTGACTCGATGTTGGTGCATAGACTTGAATGATCTTTATGGAGTAACGGGTGTTTAGTTGTAATTTTGCAAGTATAACTCTTGTGGAAACTGCTTTTACTGATATGATATTCTCAGCTAGTTTTTTATTAATAAAGAGCCCAATGCCTCCATTTCCATCGTTTTCTCCAACATGATAGAAAATGTGACCGGATTTTAATGTGGTGAGGCTTTCTCCTTTCCTTCTGACCTCAGCGACTCCAACAATGTCCCAATTGATTTTATCAAGTTCAGATTCCATTTCTATGAATTTTTCTTCTGATAGCAGGGTTCTTGCATTGAAAGTTGCAATTTTTAGAAATATATCTGTTAGATGGTTTTCTAAAATATGTCAGAATTTTGTCCCCCCCAGAATCCGTGGGACTGACTGATAGTCTGACTGATAGTCTGACTGATGGTCTAATAGTTACTAATGAGAAAATCAAATAAATGTTCTTTAACATACAAAAGAGAGGATCGAGAGTAGGGCATAACGGAACAATAAAGCCATAAAATTTTTAAAGACTGCAGCGTCTTAGATGCCGTAGGTAATGTTGTTACAATAAAAATAAAAGAGAATATTTAGGTAGCTAACCGATGTTTATGTATATATAACCCTCTTTTAAATCCAGAAGTCTAATTCGAATCTCTAAAATCAGGATATATAAAATAGTGATCAAACCAGTGCTAATGTGTGGATACGTGACGAGAACGTATTAATTAGACCAGGATTGCTAGAAAAGCCATCAGAGGTATTTTCCGACTTACAGAGGTCCGAGTACTAACCAATACCGAACAGAGCTAATTCCAAGGTCAAACACATATATAAAGATAGCAACGTCGTACAAGAAACTAAATCTCAATGCTAAAGTTGCGCTGGCTTCATCCAAAGACTCTATAATAACTGCATTTCCAAGTTAAATTGGGAGGATGCCCCAAGAGAAAAAATTCCTTTAAGACTTCCACAAATGAAGGAGGAGGTAACATATGGTCAGATTTAGGAATAATGAGACTATCTACCGACCCATTATATTTATCAACACCAGCTATCCTACCTACAATCAATACTTATCTGTTGTGGAATATCAAATCAATTACATGTAATCAAACGAACTAGGCTTAAAAAAAATATCCAAGGAAAGGCACTTCAGAAATATTGACATAAATTTTAAAAACGTCATTTACCTAGCTGTATTTTCAATAGGAAAGAGAAGACAAAAAGAAGAAAAGGCAATAGAATCATGTTCCGTTCTGACTATACGATGACCTTTATATGATCTTTATATAACATATAGGGAGAAAGAGAGAATAATGTTTATGTTCAATTTAGAACTCGCGGGTTTTCTCCCTTTTGAATTGGGTATGTATATGTATTACCATAGAAAATAAAAGCAAGAGAACTATAATTATAAAACAAAAAGATTACGAAATGAAAAGATTATATAAATCCCTTATATTTACACAGACTGTTTTACAAAAGGTGAACGAATGAGCATAAAAACACAGCTGTTTTAAAAACTTAATATTATTAGACGCATTTAGGATCAATTTCACTCAAAATATGATATGCTAAAATATGATTCGACAGGAAAAAAGGCAATGACTTTTACAGCTGATTGCCACATAAATATCAATGTAACCCAAGTATGATGATTTTTGCCACAGCAAATTTAAAGTGTTCCATACTTTCGAAATTGTAGTTGTTGACTTAAATTAAATTGGTCTCTTCTGTTGATTCGCTTGTATTCGGTTTTCATTTCGTTGATTTTAAGTGAAACATTTTTCGTGCACTTTGTTAAAGATGTTTGCGGACCTAAGAGAGTTTCTTATGAGATCCATATCATTAGCATATGCCAGGAGTGCTTTGTACCTTGGCCCGTTAATGGATTACATCTTAAATAGGCGTTATTTCTATTTTACTAAGCTGTTTATTGATTTTTTGACTATTTGAATCAAGAATCTGTAGTTTATTCGACTGTTGAATAAAACAGACTTTCTTGGTGCATATTTTTATCTCTGGATTTTTGTTTGCCGTCTCCTTATTACAACGATTTTACTGGAGATCGACATAGGGAACCTGGTGGTATGTACATGATGTTTCCATAACCAACGTTCGAAAATTTGTCTTACTGTAAAGTCATGATGATTTTACTAGAAAATATAGTGTTGTTTAATAATAATAAAGTTCAAGCAACAATTACTATATGCATTAACTTGGTACTGATATCTCTGCTCTCCGCTAACAGATGGCAGTCCCGAAAACATTAAAACTCATGCTTCCCATTATCCAACGATTAGCCAGTCCAGTACTATAAGCCTTATTATGGTACTGATTTTGCTGCTGACCCTCATGAGTAAATAGAATATGCAAGGAAGGTTTTGGCAATGTAATAGGTTTTTGTGTGTTAGAATATTATTTTTCCGAGAAAGTGAAGAATATCAATTTGCTATCCGAATTTAATCCATAAATTAAATATTAGAATGCTATAAAATAATGATATTAGCATAAAAAAACGGTCTAATAGTCAGTAATAAAGCATATAAATCTTCTTTAACATACAAAAGAGATGACGTAGAGTAGGGCATAACGTAACAATAGACCCATATACTTTTAAAGGATTGCAACATTTTAGATATCGCTGATAACATTGTAACATAAGAAATAAAAGGGCATATTCAGGTAGCTAACTGATGTTTGATGTGTAACTGTGTGGATATGTGGCCAGAACGCTAACAAAACAATGTACGTAAAACTCAGGTATTAATTAGATCAGGATTGCTAGAAAAGCCATCAGAAGTATTTTCCGACTTACAAAGGTCCGCGTACTAACCAATACCGAACGGAACTAATGCCAAGGTCAAACACATATATAAAGACAACAACGTCGTACAAGAAGCTAAATCTCAATACTAAAGTTGCGCTGGCTATATCCAAAGGCTCTATAATAACTACATTGCCAAGTTAAATTGGGAGGATGCCCCAAGAGAAAAAATGCCTTTAGGACTTTCACAAATGAAGGGGGAAGGTAACATGAGGTCAGATTTAGGAATAATGAGACTATCTACCGACCTATCATATTTATCAACACATGCCTGTTCAACTACCTGTTATCCTACCTATAGTCAGTACTCATCTGCTGGGGACTATCAAATTAATTACATGTAATCAAACAAACCAGGCTTAAAAAAAGTTATCCCAGGAAAGACACTTCAGAAATATTGACATAAATTGTTAAAACGTCATTTACGTGACTTATTAAAATTTAAATTTTTAATGAAAAGTAAAAGATTAGTCATTTGTTATGGGGTTCAGAGAAGAACCTTCACGATGTTAATTTTTTGAGATATGATTGGATGTTTTCTCTTCATTGCATACTGAGACGCCCAAGTGGTATTCTTCTGTGCTAACTTCCTTCCATACCAGTTTTACAAGTTTGACATCTTGGTGTCTATGCATGTGTACGATCTACCTTAATTTATTTATTTTTCTAAACAATATCGTTATAAGAGCTTTCTTTATTCAGTATGTGTTCTTCTTCTATTCGTATTTGTAGCGATATGATAATGAGGTTAAAACAATTTTCCTATTATTTTCCTTTCACATATTCGTAGTTCTTCCTTATCTGTTTTAGTCATTGTCCATGATTAGCATCTATGTATTAAAATAGGTAAAAAGTTTAAATTATGATCTATATTTCTTTAGTGGCATTATTATTAACCGTGATTATTTATCTAAGATATTTAAAGTGTTCCATATTTACGAAATTGTAGTTGTTAACTTTAATATTTTATCAAGATCTATTAAATTGGTCTCTTCTGTTGATTCGCTTGTATTTCTTCTTAGCTTGACGAATTCTTCTTTTTTCATTATGTGAACTACTAGTGGGTTCTTTTTACGGAATTTTTTCATCATGTTTAGGTAATCATCAACGGTATATAAACGTTGTTGAAATTTTAGGGCATTTTCAAAATCTCCAAAATCACTACCATTAGGTAAAAGCTATGACTAGGAAAGAAATAGCGTAATGTAGTTTTTTCAATGGTAGGATGAGTTTCCAAAATCGTTTTCAGAATCAAAACTATTTTAATGCTGCGGTTTTTTACCGCCACAAGAGTGTGACCACAAAATTACAAGTTTTGCAGAAGTAACATTTTCTTCCATGTGTTTCTTAAGACAAATGCCTACGTCCTGGGCTCCCCGACCAGCTTCACCTTCTATCCAAATATAACAATGACCTTTGTTATCCTTGGCGCTATGGATACCAAGGTTGTAAATACATAATTGACGCTTATAATATACAATATTTATTAGAATTCTCGAAAGGGAAAGAGTTTTTCTTTAAATCAAAACAAAAGGTTTCCACTTCTGGTTGATCGTTGCTTATCTTCATGTCTAGCTTTCTTCCTTCTAAGTACACATTTTTTCTTTTTTTAACGCTTAATTGTTCGTTATCTGCGCAATTTTTAATTTCTAATTCGAAACAATTACATCTACTACAAGTATCTTTTTTCAACTTTTTTCTTTGAAGATTAAATCGTGTTAAAAACATTTTTTTGTAAAACGAAAATTTAACAAGGTCATTGTCTGCTTCTTCAATATACAATTCATACATTTTACTTAATGTTATGTCTTATGTTAAGTATTCTCTTTCTGTGTTAGCTCTTCTGTATTGTGACTATTTTAGAAAAATTTAAGCAATAACTGCCACTACTTCTTAACCTAAACGCCTCAACAAGTTGTTAACGTCACCATTGTTAACCACGTTTATGTACATATGTTGCCAAATATTCGATTTACAATCATTAAAACGCTCGCAAGAGGCGCTTGGTCCAAAACTAATACACAAAAATTAGTCGCTTGCTCTAGTTATGCAAAATTCAAAATCCAAAATAAAAAGAAAGGTACTTAATCTTTTTAAATATATCTGGTTATCCGTTACTAACAGGTTAATGGGATTTATTACGTAGATAGTTTATGCTTTTTTCTATCTTCTTCTTTAAGTTCCATTTATCGAAGGTTGGAAATCATCATGGCTATACGGACTCTGTTGACTGCCGCTCTAAAAAGTTCTATACTACTGCGTTCAAACCATTCCCTTAAGTTTTTAAGCCAGGATATTCTTCGTCTTCCCACATTTCGCTTTCCTCGGATTTTGCCTTGCAAAATAAGTTGTAATAATGCGTATTTTTGCCCTCTCATCACATGTCCTAAGTACTCAAGTTTTCGTCTTTTGATAGTTAATAATATTTCCGCCACATTTCCTATCATTCTAGTTACTTCCACGTTTGACATTCTTTGAATCATGATATTCGTAGGATTCTTCCGTAACACCACAATTCAAAGGCGGCCAACTTATTCAGATGGACTTGTTTTAGTGTTCAAGCTTCCAAGCCATAAAGAAAAGTAGAGAACACGTAACATCGAAGCATTCTCAGGCACTAACTTTATATCCCGAAAACAAAGAAACTTTTTAAGTTTAAAAAATAATTCACGTGATATTTCAATGCATGTCCTAATTCATTTGGTTTGGTCTACATCTGATGTTATCCTGTTGTTCCTCTTTTCCACCAGAAAGCGCCATAATCCACAATTTAAGAAATTGGGGCTGGGTCTAGTGATGCATAACGCCGTTCATATAGCAATTTGTTGTCACATGTTTATAGTTTTTCAAAAAATGAACTCCGATTTAAAGATTAAAACGTAAAACAAAATATAAAAACCTATTGAACCTTATTCAGAAAATTTCAGAAAAGAATAACTTTTGTGAAAGATTGTGGGACACAGTCATATTTAAGATAAAAACTTCAATTCAGAGGGTGGACATTCTTAATAAATGTATAATCTAATATGGAAGCATGTTTATGTTTTACAGACTTAGAAAGCACTGAGCACACAAGTATTTATTTTTTTGTGTACTAGGTTGTAAAATAAGTATACTCAAAACAAATAAATATTATCTACCAAGTATTCTACTCCACTTTAATATCAATGCATCAGATATATTATAAAGATTTCGTCGTAGTTGTAAATTAATAGGAGATAAAACAAAATGTAGAGCATATAGTGAAATCTGAATATCTTAGAATAACTATATCGAGCGGGAACATTATTGATGAGCAAAAGGGAGACCATCGCTGAGAAAGTGACAAAGCAATTGGCAAAAGCAAAGGATCTTCTTCTTCAAGTGCCGTCTCCATCAATGGAGGTTAGCGGTTATGGTGGCAAACGTTTGTCTATCTTCAGCTGTTCTTAAGAGTTCCTCAAATCCAAAGCAAAGGATACTTTGTACTAAAGTACCCATACTCTAAAGCATAAGCAGGTCTTTTCGTACTCCATTAGTAAGTGATAGATTCGACCGTTACTTGATGGAAATTTATTTTATCTAACAATTAAACAGGTATGCGTTTACACGTCATATTTTGTAACAATAAGTTGAGGAGGGGATAACTGTTTGTCTCAAGTTGGTCATTCAGAATTATGTCTGTATTATTTAATTTGCTAATTTCCATATATTCTAATATTCATAGAATCTACAGATAGCTTAAGGCCTGTATTATAAATACACTTTTTTAGTAATAGAAATATATATAAATAGAACCTAGAATACATCTGTAAAAGTATGTAACCTTTGATCTCTGGGATAAACCTATCTCCTCAACAATGGTGCCGATATATGTAGGTAAAATTTTCTACACCTATTTTAACCTGTTTATTTCCTCATTATCAATATATATGAGTTGTAACCGATACTACAAACTCATTTACTTTTCGCGAAGAGACTATATATTAACTATAGTTATTACTATACAAATCTGACTCGAAATATCGTCTTAAAATAACAGTAACAGAAAAGTGAAAGATTAGTCATTTTTTATGAAGTTTAAAGTAGAAGCGTTCACGAAAATTGAAGTACTAATAAGACGACCGCAATCGAGCGTACCCTGGGTAATGAATAATTAAGTAATCGTTAATTCTTCAATCACCCGTTTAATATGTTTTTTGTCAAATCGGTCCTTTTTAGGACCAACTATTCTAATTATGTATATAAATATTAAGAGTATATCTAGAGATAAAGACACTCCACTTTACATATGCGCTTAACAAAATGCAGGAAGCACATAGATGGTCAATTCTATGGTATTTGGTATTAAGCTAATCGCTGAAAATTACATATTACATGCAGGCAAAGAAGCAGAGAAAAACTTATAATGAGAGAAAACAAAACCAGTCAGCTGAGAGAACCTTTCAACGATGTTGAGCTTGGATCCGCTATCCACGTATATAATGAACAATATTACGGCTCCTGGCTGAGGATCTGAGCACAAAACTAACTATAAAATTTGAAATAAAAATACAACAATGGCTAATATCCAACGTCTTTAGACAAGCAAAGCAAAGACAAAGTTGTTGCCTTGCTTAAACCTGGCAAAAACTCCAACGACCACAAAAGCTATCGGCCAATATATCTATTTATTTTGTCACCTATACAAAATACTTCTGTACATGATGCTTAATATAAACCGATAATAGAAGAAAAACTCAAATTAAAAGACAAAAGTGGCTATATATGATAGGTTAGATCATATATGTCACAAATACTAAATCTTGTCCAACACAGCGAAGAGAAATACGAAAAATATCAGGTATGAGGAGTGGTATTTGTTAATCTAAACGCCGCTTACGACACCTTAAATTATAGAGTATTTCTCCAAAATCTATGTAATATCCCCTTAGGTAATAAACTCACTTGTATTATCCGCGTATGCCTACACAACAGAAGATTTTTCGTATCACTTAATGGTAAGAATAGTAGATGGAGAACGTAGAATAACGGTCTCTCTTGGGGTAGTGTAATGGTACCTACTCTGTATAACATTTACACAACCCATACCAGTAAATACTAGGACTTTTATTATGTAGACGATACATTATCTATTGTTGCACAGCCAAAAACTTTTGTTGGTGAAGTGGAGAAAAATCTAAATCATACCTTAAATACAACAAAAATAGATTATGAATCAATTTTAAGCCAAACCCCGAAAAAAGTCAGGTGTACTCCTTCAATGTCCCTAACAGAGACACTTTCACAAATCTGAATATATACCTGAACCAATAGTGTCATGAAATCCTTAAACTCTGGACTTGTTATAAATACCTTGAAGATAGTTTCTATCACACTTTGTCATTCACAGTACTTTGTTTAAAATTAAATGTCAAACTAGAACCAGAAAAATAATATTCTCTGCAAACTTGTCATCTAAAAATGGGAAGCACATCCTCTCACCGTTACAACGTAGACGCTTGAACTCTATGCTTCTGCTGCCGAATATACCTTGATAGTATAAGTGAAACCAACACATACTTAAGACGTAGATTTAGTTATAAATTAGTCAGCCAAATTCAGGGAATATTAAGACTCACATCCATACATAAGCTCTACAATATCGTAGCTATCAATCCACCTAATATCCGAAGATAAGTAGCTAGAGAGCAAAAAAAAACAAAGTCCAGATTCGTAGCATCCACTTCACGAATACCAGCCCATTTTATGACTAGAATCGAGAAAAAACTGGCTATATCAACACATCTGCAAGATATACAAACAAAAATAAGCTGCTCCTCGCCATCTGATCCCTCGAACGGAACTTCCTTATGGTAGTTATCTTCCTTAAATCTGCCAGGAGGACTCTTGCCTGCAAACACCGGTTAACTTGTGTTCATGTGGGGTGGTACAAGACTTATCACACTTTCTTAGTTAACTTTACCATTCAAATCGCTCTTTTTTTAAGGGACAAGGTTTATTTATGTGAACTGAACATGCAAAGTACAGTCAGTAAGCTATTACTTATAAAGATCATTGCAAATTTGACACTAACTCCACTTATATTGATTACATATTACCCCTAAATAGGAGATAAAACATTCAGAAATATGTAATATTGGTGAAGTGGTATAATTAGAAAAATTAATCATTCTTCCCTTTTTGTGCACTACTACCCATTTTAACAAAAAATATCTATTTTAGCACTTAAATATTTATTTTGAGATAACCTTCTATCCAGAATTAAAAAAATAGAGTAATAAGAAATGGAATCCAGAAAAAAATAAAATAATAAAATAGAAGAAATAAAATAATAAAAAAGCTGTATATAAGATATTATGAAACAATGGATAAAATAAAAGAAGTTCTTATTAACCGGATTCTTAAATAAAACGTATAAAGACATACTCACGTTAACAAAATACATTAGGAAATTTTCGCATATGAAAAAACACATCCAACCTGGTAATGAAATCCTTTTGTATCTATAAATCTATTTTTAGAAAAGCACGTACCTACCAAAAACAGGTATTTGGTAGTACACATATCTGTTACATACTGTAATGCGTATGAATGATAACAAAAGTAAGGAGTCTATATGAACCGTTTAGAATATACGCTGGAAATAAACGGCTTAATCCCATAGTTGCCAAACTATCAGAGCTTACTTAAACTGATATACGTATGGTTCCAATATACACGGAACAAGATCTGAACGACCCCTATAATATATTCAAGTTGAACTAAGCGATATACATTCATGATACAGGGGTACTTTGGGGCTCCACAAAATTTTTAAAAATTGTGAAACTATACATGTTGACGAATCGACAGAGCCAATATTATGGAATGGTCAAGTGAACTCCGTATATTGTAACATGGGCGGAGTCCACTTTATGCCGTAGATATATATATACATATATATATATATATACAAGAAATACTGGATATTATTGACTGTCTATATAAACAAAGAAAGCAGTTTATTAGGGATGCAGTCAGTATGTTTGCAGCCTACTGACTGCATCCCTAATAAACTGCTTTCTTTGTATATATATATATATATATATATATATATATATATATATATATATATATATATATATATATATATATATATATATATATATATATATATATATATATATATATATATATATATATATATATATATATCTACGGCATGCATAAAGTGGACTCCGCCCATGTTAAAATTCAGGTTCAAGTGAGCTCCGTGGTCAAGTCGACACCGATATACGGAGCTCACTTGACCATTCCATAATATTGGCTCTGTCGATTCGTCAACATGTATAGTTTCATAATTTTTAAAAATTTTGTGGAGCCCTTAAGTACCCCTGTATCATGAATGTATATTGCTTAGTTCACGTGTATATCTTATAGGGGTCGTTCAGATCTTTTTCATTGTATATTGGAACCATAGGTATATCGGTTTAAGTAAGCTCTGATAGTTTGGCAACTCTGCCATTAAGCTGTATACTTCTCGCGTATAGTCTGAACGGTTTATATGGACTCCTTATTTTTGTTATCATTCAAACGCATTACATTGTGTAACAGATATGAATACTAATAACTACCTGTTTTTGGTAGGTACGTGCTTTTCTAAAAATAGCTTTATAGATACAAAAGGATTTTGTTACCAAATTGGATTTTTTTCACATGCGGAAATTTCCTAATGTATTTTGTTAACGTGAGTATGTCTTCATACGTTTTATTTAAGAATTCGATAGATAAGAACTTCTTTTATTTTATCCATTGTTTTATGATATCTTTTATACAGATTTTTTATTATTTTATTTCTTGTTTTATCTGTGTACTACAGATAGTAGTGCACAAAAAAAAAAGAAGAATGCTTAATTTATCTAACAACAATTATACCACTTCACCCATATTACATACTTACACCCATATTACATAGTGAATGTTTTATCTCCCATTTAGGGGTAATATGTAGTCAATATAAGTGTAGTTAGTGTCAAATTTGCAATGATCAATATAAGTAATAGCTTACTGACTGTACTTTACATGTTTAGTTCAAATAAATAAACCTTGTCCCTTCAGAAAAGAGCGATTGGAATGGCAAAGTCAACTAAGAAAGTGTAATGAATCTTGTATCACCCCAGATTCACACAGGTTAACCGGTGTTTGAAGGCAAGAGTCTTCATTGCAGATTTAAGGAAGATAACTACCATAAGGAAGTTCCGTTCGAGAGTTCAGATGGCGAGAAGCAGCTTATTTTTTTTTGTATGTCTTGCAGATGTGTTGGTCTAGCTAGTTATTCCTCGATTCTAGTCATAAAATGGGTTGTTATTCGTGGAGTGGATGTTACGAATCTAGACTTTGTTTCTTTTGTTCTCTAGCTACTTATCTTCGGATATTATGTGGATTGATAACTACGATATTGTAGAGCTTATGTATGGATGTGAGTCTTAATATCCGCTGAATTTGGCTGACTAATTTATAGCTAAATCTACGTGTTAAGTATGTATTGATATCACCCATACAAGCAAGCTATATTCGGCAGCAGAAGCATAGAGTTCAAGCGTCTACGTTTTAAGAGTAGAAGGATGTGCTTCCCATTTTTAGCTGACAAGTTCGCGAAGAATATTATTTTTCTGGTTCTAGTTTTCCATTTAGTTTTAAACAAAGTTCTGTGAATTACAAAGTGTGTTTAAGGATTTCATGACACTATTGGTTCAGGTATATGTTCAAATTTGTGAAAGCGTCTCTGTTAGGGACATTGAAGGAGCCCGCCTGACTTTTTCCAGGGTTTGGCTTAAAATTAATTTATAATCTATTTTTATTGTGTTTTAGATATGATATTTAGATTTTTCTCCACTTCAGCAACAAAATTTTTTGGTTGTGCAACAATAGATGTATCGTCTACAAAATAAAAGTCCTAGTATTTACTGGTATGGGTTGTGTAAATATTATACAGTGTAGGTGCCATTACGGTACCCCAAAGGAGACCGTTCTACTACGTTCTCCATCTTCATCTTCTATTCTTATCATTGAGTGATACGGAAAATCTTCTGTTGTGTAGGCATACGCGGATAATACAAGTGAGTTTATTACCTAAGGGGATATCACATAGATTTTGGAGAAATGTGCTTTAATTTAGGGTGTCGTAAGCAGAATTTAGATTGAGAAATACCACTCCTCATGTCTGATATTTTTCATATGCGACTTTGCTGTGTTGGGCAAGATTTAGTATGTGTAACGAACATGATCTATCCTGTCATATATAGCCACTTTTATCTTTCAATTGAAGTTTTTCTTCTAATATCGGTTTATATTAAGGATCATATGCAGAAGTATTTTGTATAGCTGAAAAAATAAATAGATATATTGGCCGATAGCTTTTGTGGTCGTTGGGGTTTTTGTCAGGTTTAAGCAAGGCCACAACTTTGTCTTTACTTTGATTGTCTACACACTTTGTATATTAGCCATTGTTGTATTTTTTTGTCCAAATTTTATAATTAGTTTTGTGCTTAGATCCTCAGTCAGGAGCCGTAATATTGTTCATAATATACGTGGATAGTGGATCCAAATTCAACATCGTTGAAAGGTTTCCTCAGCTGACTTGTTTGTCCTCTCTCATTTTATGTTTTTCTTTGCCGGCATTTATTATGTTTATTTCGTTATTTTCAGCGATCAGCTTAATACCAAATACCCTAGCTTTAGCCCTCTATTTGCTTCCTGCAGTAGAAATACGTCACATTTGTGTTAAGCACATATGTCTCATAAGCTTAAGTAAAGTAGAGTGTCTTTATCTGTAGATATGTCCTTAAAATTTATAGACATAATTAGAATAGTTGGTCCTAAAAAGGACCGAATTGATAAAAATCATATTGAACGGGTGATTGAAGAATTAACCGATTTAACAATTATTCATTACCCAGAGTACGCTCGATTGCGGTGGTCTTATTGTTACTTCAAATTTCGTGAAGGCTTCCACGATGAACTTCATAAAATGACTAATCTTTTACTTTTCAATAAAAATTTAAATTTTACATACTGTTACTTTTAGACGATATTTCGAGTCAGATTTGTTTAGTAATAACTGTACTTAATATATAGTCTCTTTGTGAAATGAGCTTGTAATATCGGTTTACAACACATATATGGATAATAAGAAAATAAACAGGTTAAAATGTGACAACAAACTGCTATATAACAGTACGAGACAATATTCATAAGCTATCAGCTGTAAAAGTCATTGCCTTTTTTCCTGTCGTATCATATTTTAGCATATCATATTTTGAGTGAAATTGATCCTAAATTCGTCTAATAATATTAAGTTTTTAAAATAGCTGTGTATTTATGCTCATTCGTTCACCTTTTGTAAAGCAGTCTGTGTAAATATAAGGGATTTATATAATCTTTTCATTTCGTACTCTTTTCGTTTCATAATTATAGTTTTCTTGCTTTTATTTTCTATGGTAATACATATACATACCCAATTCAAAAGGGTGAAAATCAGCGAGTTCTAAATTGAACATAAACATTATTCTCTCTTTCTCCCTATACCTTATATAAAGATCATCGTCATCGTATAGTCCGAACGCAACAAGATTCTATTGCCTTTTCTCGTTTTTTTTTCTCCTCATTCCTATTGAAAATAAAGCCACGTAAATTCCGTTTATAAAAGTTATGTCAATATTTCTGAAGTGCCTTTCCTAGGATAATTATTTAAGCCTAGTTCGTTTGATTACATGCAATTGATTTGATAGTCCACAACAGATAAGTATTGATTGTAGGAAGGATAGCAGGTGTTGATAAATATGATGTGTCGATAGATAGTCCCGTTATTCCTAAATCTAACCGTATGTTACCTCCCCCTTCATTTGTGGAAGTCCTAAGGGCATTTTTTCTCTTGGGGCATCCTCCCAATTTAACTTGGCAATGCAGTAATTATAGAGTCTTTGGATAAAGCCAGCGCAACTTTAGCATTGAGATTTAGTTTCTTGTACGACGTTGCTATCTTTATATATGTGTTTGACCTTGTAAGTCGGAAAATACCTCTGCTGGCTTTTCCAGCAATCCTGGTCTAATTAATACGTTCTCGTCACGTATCCACACATTAGCACTGGTTTGATCACTATTTTATATAAAATATCCTGATTTTAGAGATTCGAATTACACTTCTGGATTTAAATTGCCAAACTTAAATGGAGCTTCGCGGGGTCAGACTGCTAGACAAAAAGACCAACGTCGGAATACTACAATACAACATTGGAGACCTTACGAAAGTAAACGACCAAGAGGAAGACCACAGATGAGATGGGTTGATGATATTAAAAGAATAGCTGGAACAAATTGGAAATATGTTGCTCAGGATAGAGACCGATGGAAGGAGTTAAGAGAGGCCTATGTCCAAACGTGAACGACACAAGGCTAAGAAGAAGAAGAAGATGCTTTTTAGCAAGTTGGTACTTGCTCTTACTTCTAAATTGACAGATCAGCTGTTTAACTGCCTGTACTGAACTTTCTTCTTTATTTTGCAAATATATATATGAAAACTAATAAAACTCTGGCATGCCGTTGATTAAAATATTGGATACCCTATACTATTGAATCAACGGAAATACTAAGATCACACGGGGAGAATATTATGGGTTATTTCTGGTTTCGTAATAATTTACACTGAAATTACTAACAAGAGAGTGCTCTCACTTCCACATGTCCAAATTGATATATAGTACCAACAGATGCTAGTTATATACCATCAGTACTAATAAAATGGAAACTATCAAATTAATGTCAATTTCTTTGAATAATATGGTTGTGTGAGCTCCGTATATCGGTGGCCACTTGACCACGGAGCTCACTTAAACCTGCATTTTAACATGGGCGGAGTCCACTTTATGCCGTAGATATATATATATATATATATATATATATATATATATATATATATATATATATATATATATATATATATATATATATATATATATATATATATATATATAGATCTAGCGGTTAATGAGGGCTCCGTACAAAAACGGTATTATACTAACTCCAGGCGAATATACACCGTGTATATTATTATCTGGGTAGCGCTTTATGTGGACTCCGACCAACACGTCGGATTAAGTGGACTCCGTAATAAGTTAAAACACTTTTGGGATCCGTATACATTTCTTTGCGTACACAACTAAACCCTTCCGATGTTGCCAATAATTTGATTAGTCGTAGATTTTTAAATTTTACAGCAGGTACATTTTGGAACTTCAAATTTATTTAAATATCAATCAATTTAGTCATCGAGAAGTTTCACAAATACGTACTCGGTTAATGTAGTTAAATATTTTATGGTGGTAATTTATATTACTTGCTTTAATTATAGATAAACTGAAATTAGTGTCTATTATAAACTTTGAAAAGGCAAGTGTCCATTTTTATGTACTAGTATTTTTTTTAATGCATTGGCACTGAAACATTTATTATATTATAAATGTACGTTCCGATGTTTCGATTGCTACAGTGTATGACTTACAATATTTGTTTCATCAAGCAGTAAAATTTAAATTATAATAATTTATAAATCAACCTTAAAATTATAATTTTTTACTGTCTAATTTAAATATTTTGATTTTTTAATGTAGGGAATTCAATATACTACTATACTTTAGATACACATAAACACATCGATACACTTATGGTAGATACTAACAATCAGTAGTGAGTCATTACCCAGATATAATATGTCGGTGTCTTATGGTAACTTAATTTTAGCCAACATATCTATTACAATTACATATATGTTCGGCCTTATCGTTTTAAATACTTTGTCGCTTGTGCAAGCTATTATTATTATTTTCAATCTTAAATCATTGTTTATTGTATCTTGCGTTGTCAGGCATATAATTTTTAATTTAGAAGTACATGTATGTATAATATTCTTTTTTCTGTCACTTGGTTTAAATATAGTACACTTACATTCTTCTTGCTTATTTATTTTTATTCGTAATACTTATAAAGTATGTAATAACGTACCCGTTGTTGCAAAACTCAACATCATCAACATATCAGGTATTAGGGGTAGTATTTGTCAATCTAAATGCCGCTTACGACATATTAAATTACAGAACATTTCTCCAAAAATTCTATGACGTCCCCTTAGATAAAAACATCACTTGTTTTATCCACGATCTAGATTGAATTGCTCTATTTTGTTGATTCGCTTGTATTTATTTTTCATTTTGTTGGTTTTAAGTAAAACATTTTTCGTGTTCTCTTCACTTTGTTGAAGATGTCGCAGATGGGAGAGAGTTTCTTATGAGATCAATATTATTACCATATGCTAGAAGTGCTTGGTACCTTGGGACATTAATGGATTGCATTTTAAATAGGCGATTTCTATTTTAGTAAGCTGTTCTTTAATTTTTTGAATATTTGAATTGGAAATCTGTATATTATTCGACTGTTTTATAACACAGTGTTTCCTGTGTTATAGAATATAGTGCTGTTTATATAGTGCTGTTTAGTAATAATAAAGTTCAAGCAACAATTCATATATGCAATAACTTGGTACTGATATCACTGCTCCCCGATACCAGGTAGCAGTCCCGAAAACATTAAAACTGCTACACTCATGCTTCCTATTATTCAACGATTAGCCAGTCCAGGACTATACGCCTTATCATGGTACTGATATTGCTGCTGTCCCTTATATATATATGTGGCTAAACACCCCTTTAGGGGTTACGCCGCTTACGCTCTCTAGATCTATGTTTTGAGGTAGATCAGTCCTCATGTTCCTTATTTAATTTTCTCAGTTATTTTTCTCCATTGTGTCCTATCTCTGGTTTTTCCTTTCCAGTGTCGTATGCCCGCCTTGTTGAGATCATTTACAACTTCTTGTAACCATGTAGATCTTGGTCTTCCACGTCTTCTTTTGCCAGCTGGTGTCCATTCCAATATTGAGAATATCGTCGTAGTTGATCCTGATCTCCATACGTGTCCTAGCCATTTTGCTCTTTGTTGTTTTATTTTACACACTATATCTTCCTTAATTTCTTCCAGTAGCTCAAGGTTCGTTCTTTGTCTAAATTCATTTTCATTTATTTTTATTGGTCCCAGTATTGCTCTTAGTATTTTTCTTTCTTGTATTCTAAGGTTTTCCTCTTGTTTTTTGTCATGCTGAGGGTTTCGGCTGCATACATCATCGTCGGTCGAATTATTGTTTTGTATACCTTCATTTTCGATTTCTTACTCAATAGTTTATTTTTTAGTAATTTCTTATTTGCATGGAAGGTCTTATTTGCTGTAATAATCCTTTCTTTGATTTCTGTTTCTCTTTCTCCATTGTTTGTTATTAATATTCCCAAGTACTTAAATTTTTCGACTTCTTCAAAAATGTATTCGCCTAGTCTAACCTTTTTGTTTTCGAAGTTTTTATCAAATCTCATTATTTTTGTTTTTTCTTGGTTTATTTTTAATCCCATTACTTTTCCTTCTGTTACCATTTCATTTAACATTTTTTCCATTGTTTTTCTATTTTTTGTTATTAGCACAATATCGTCAGCGTATGCTATTATTTGTCCTTCTCTAGTTCTAAGGGTACCTTTGTTTATTTTCCTGACGATGTATTCCAGGGCAAGATTAAACAGGGTTGCTGATAACGAATCTCCTTGTCTAACCCCTTTATTTATGACAAATTCTTCTGTGTCTCCTACTTGAGTTTTTATACTCACTACAGTTCTACTCATTGTCATTTTTATTAATCGTCTTAATTTGTTTTGTATTCCCATTTCTTTCAGAGCTACCATTAATTTTGATCTTTTTATTGTATCAAATGCTTGCTGAAAATCTATAAAAAGCAGTTCAATTTCTATTTTATATCCATGAGCTTTTTCCATAATTTGTTTAACTGTATGTATGGCATCTGTTGTAGACTTTCCCTTAATAAATCCGCATTGATAGTGTCCTATGATATTCGTCATAGCGTTGGTCAGTCTTCGATGTATTAAGGTCGACATAATTTTATATGCTGTGTTTAATAGCGTCAGTCCTCTGTAGTTATTACACATTTGTTGGTCTCCTTTTTTATGAATCGTGATAATTTGTCCTTTGTTCCATTCTTCCGGCATTTTTTCTTCGTCCCATATGTCTTTTATTAAATTGTACAGTTTTTCTTTTAATTCTTCACCACCATATTTTATAAGTTCCATATTGATCCCGTCTGATCCTGAAGATTTACCATTACGGCTGCTATTTATAATTTCCTCAACTTCCTCTTTTGTTGGTCTTTCTAGCTGGTTTCCTAACATCATTGTCTCTTCTTCTACGTTTTCATTTAGGTCTTGATCTTCTTGCTCTGTTAATAATTCTTTAAAATAGTGAGTCCAAATTTCTTTATACTCTTCATCATTTTCTGATACTTTTCCATTTTTATCTTTTATGCCTTTTATCTTTCCTTTAAAAGTTTTGTTTTGCTCGCTAATTTTCTTATAAAATGCTTTTGTGTTTCTGTTCTTACTTTCTTTTTCTATTTCTTTTATCTTATCATCTAACCAGGCACGTTTAATTTTCCTTATTTTTTTCTTACATTCATTCCTTATTCTATTGTATTCTTCCCTATAATCCTGTCTATTTGTTCTTATCCACATTTGTCTAATTTCTATCTTCTTTTTTAGCATGTTATGGCATTCTTCATTATACCATTCTTGTTTTTTTTTGTTTCTTTTTATTCCTATGTGTACATCCGCTGTTTCATTTATACATTTTTTTAAATTTCTCCATTCTGTTTCTATATCCTTTGTATATTTACACTGTTCCTTTAGTTTTTTGTTCATGTCATCAGCATACTTAATCCTTATGTCTGGAGCATTCAGTTTTTCTACGTACCATTTGTCTTTCATTGTCGTGTTTTTTAGAGTTCTTTTGACTTTTTGTTTTACCTTTGCAGTCACCATAAAATGATCTGTGTCTGCATGCGCACCTCTGTAAGTTCTCACGTCCGTAACCGATGTTTGTTTCCTTCTTGTAATCAGAATATGGTCTATTTGGGACCATGTTTTTTGGTCTGGGGAAATCCATGTTACTTTATGGTATTTAGGATGTTCGAAATTTGTACTAATGATAATCATATTGGTACTAGCTGCTAGGTTACATAATCTTTGACCATTGTCATTTGTTTTTTCGTGTAATGTGTGTTTACCTGCTACTTGGTTAATGTAGTCTTCCTTACCTACTTGGGCGTTAAAATCTCCCATTACCAGTATTGTGTCTTCTCTAGGTGAATTCTCCATTTCTCGTTCAAGTTCCTCATACATTTTGTCTTTTTCCTCCGCAGCAGCACTTTCAGTTGGAGCATATACGTTTATGATTGATATATTAAATGGTTTGGCGTTAATTCTCAGGTAAGCCATACGTTCATTTATTGGTTTAAATTGCATAATGTTATTTTTTATTTTTCCCATAATTATGAAAGCAACTCCATATTGACCTTGTTTTCCATGTCCCGAATACTGTAGTGTGTAGTTTTTTTTATTTATTTCTCCTTGACCTGCCCATCTAATTTCTTGAATCACTGCAATATCAATTTGGTATCTTTCTAGTTCTGAGACAATCTCCTGCATTTTTCCTGGTTCAAGCATTGTTCTGATGTTCCACGTACTTATTTTTAGTTCATCGCGTTTTTTCATTTTTCTATTATATTTTTTCCTGCTCGTCTGTTTTATCTTATCTAATCTATTCATGTCCTTTTCCTTTGTCATTTTCGTTTCCGTTTTTTGTTGTGTGTACGATATTTGTTGTTTTATCGGTTTTTTGGCGTGTCTTGGTTTGCCTTTTCCAGTTCATTCTTCTCTTTGTTCCATTTCCATATAGCCCCGTCAATATTTAATTTTTGATAACCTACTCTGGTGTTCATACCTTTTTCTTGTTGAAATTTTGCAATTTTCCGTATTTCTTGTTGGATCTTCATCTCTTCTTGCGTTAGATCGTTATTGATGTATATTTCTGGCTTTGATGCCCTTAGTTTGTTTTTGTTCTTCATGATTTTAATTTTTTCATTTCTGTTTTTTAGTTTTACAAGACATGTTTTGTCGCCTATTTTATAAGCATCTTCTATTTCTACTTTAATGCCTAATTCTTTTTCCACGAAATTTGCCATAATCTCGTTGACTACATTTGGGTTATTTGTATCCATCGGTAGACCCTGGACAATAACATTGTTAGCCTTTCTCTCTTTCTCGAGCTGTTCTACCTTCATTTTCACTATCTTTAGTTCCTGCTTCATTTCATCATTTTCCTTTTTTAGTTGTTGGTTACTTTGTTTGAATTCATTTATTTCTTTTTTTAATTCTCTGAGGTCATTTCTATATTCTCGTTGTTCTTCTTTTATTCCTTTTACCTCCGTTGTTAGATGTTTTGTTTGATCTGTTAAATTTTGCATCATTTTTAAAAGCTGATCTATTTTGTTTTCATCTTTCTGTTGTTTGGTTGGTGTTCTGGTAAGTTTCTTGCTCTTGTTGAAAATATCTTCATCATCTTCCTTTCGACTTCTTTTTTTATTGTCTTCTGAGGTGTAGTCATCATCGCTATCCATTTTTATTTCTTTTTTATGTATTTTTTACTCTATATTATAGCAAGCGGTAAGTTCTAGTTCTCCGGTCAACCCGTCAGAAGCTCTAGAACTTCTCAAGCAATAATTGAGTATGAAATTTAAATTTATTAAATATTTTATTTCTTCTAAATTTTGTTTATTTAGTTAATATTATTAATTACCGGATTTCCTTTCTTGGATTTTTGAAACTTTTTGGATAACCGGCAACGTCGCATTCAATTTGATCAAGACTTGTCTTCTTATCTGTTATTAAAAGAACTGGAATTTCTAAATGTCGTTTTGTTTTGAATACAATAAAATGTTTTAAAACTTACTTACAGGTCACTTTTTGCCAATTTTCTTTGCACTGCAGAGAGTTTATGTCCTCATACAATTTTTCACGTATAGTTTGGATTTTATTTCTCACTATTACCTCAAAAATCGGAATAAACACTGCTGTCCCTTATAAGTGAATAAAATATGCAAGGAAGGTTTTGGCAATTTAATAGGATTTTGTATGTTAGAATATTATTTCTCCGAGAAAGTGAAAAATATCTATTTGCTATACGGATTTAATCGGATGAAATATTAGATTGCTATAGAAGAATGCTATTAGCAGCAAATAATATGGCAGATAATATGCTGGAATTAGCAGTAACATGTACTAACAGTGGCCATACCTAGTACACTGTTAGTACATGCTTTTAGAAAAGAGAAAGCCAACTTATCCAATTCAAAAGCAGACAAAATCAATTCCAAATATGGATCGTAAGCCAATCCCTTATGCAAAGACTCTAAAATAATATGACGACCGCGGAAGTAATTCAAGAGCTACATAAGATGAAAAAAGAAAAGGCATAGGTCCTGATGGCATCCCTGAATATAAATGATCAGCATTAGGAAAATCAGGAACAAGTTGGCTAACAGGACTATTTAATAGAATTTTGAAAGTAAGTCGAATACCGGATGAATGGAGAAGTAGCATTTTAGTACCTGTATACAAAAACAAAGTAGATGGTAAACTCTGTAGGTAGAGCCCTAAAACTACTCTGTCACACCATGAAACTGTGGGAGAGAATAATTGATAGTAGGATACAGGAAGAAACAGAAATATTCAGTTTAAATTCATGCAATGCAAATCAACAACGGATGCAATTTTTATCATAAGGCAAGTAATGGAAAACTAATGTTAGAACAAGTGAGGGTAAGACTGATAAATTTCATTTGAGAATAGTATTGCATCAGGGGTCAGTGCTAATCCCTTATCTCTTCTAATTAGTGTTGGAAAAATTAACGAAAACATGTCAAGGAGATATCCCTTGGTGCCTGATGTATGCTAACGATGTGGTGTTAGTAAGAGATAAGGAGAGATAATTGAATTAATGATTGAGACAATGGAGATGGGCGCTTGAGCAAAAGGTCTAAAAATAAGGCAAACAAAAACAGAGTATTAAAGTGTGCATTTAAAAACCAACTTCAGCTTTACTTTAAATCATGTTGTATTTATTTATGTAAGTTAATGAAACCAATAATAAAAAAAGGAGCTGATTCGAAGCCGATAATTTTTATTCAGAGATAAAAAGTATCCCATGATTAATTGAATATACAGAATTATCGATATAACTAAGTGAGAAACTTGTTGAGAAATACGTTTTAGAAAAAAAAAATTGTGCTAGTCTTTTTTGACATTGCTTAGGCCTTTGCTAAAGTATAGCATGGGAGTTTAACCTACAAATAGTATACCTATTAGAGCCTAAACTAAATGAGTCTAAATTAATTCACGTCAAGTTTATACATCTGAAAATCTAAAACATTCAATTTACAAAAAACGATGTCTAAATACCTTATGCATCTTCCACAATTACATGAGACCTATACTTGAGACTCCTATAGTATATTTAAAAAAAAAGGGAGGAACTAAATTATCAGAAAATGTATCCGCAACTCCTATAGTCATTAACTTGGTACTGATATCTCTGCTCCCCGATTTCAGTAAGCAGTCACCAAACCATTAAAACTGCTACATCCATGTTTCCTATTATCCAACGATTAGCCAGTCCAGGACTATATGCATTATTATGGTAGGTACTGATATTGCTGCTGCCCCTCATAAATAAATAGAATATGCAAGGAAGTTTTTGGCAATTTAATACGGTTTTTGTGTGTTACACTATAATTTCTCCGAGAAAGTAAAGAATATCACTATCCGCTATCCGAATTTAATCCATAGATTAAATATTAGAATACTATAGAATAATGCTATTACCAGCGAAAAAAACGGTATAATAGTAACGATAAAACCAAATAAATATTTATTAACAGACAAAAGAGATGATGTAGAATAGAGCATATAACGTAACAATAGACCCATAATATTTTGAAAAATTGGGGCGTTTTAGATATCGCAGATAACGTTGTCACATAAGAGATAAAAGGGAAAATTCAGGTAGCAAACTGATATATGTATCACCTCATAACACTTTTAAATCCAGAAGTGTAATGCGAACTACTAAAATCAGGATATATAAAATAATGTAAGTAAAACTCAGGTATTACTGAGATCAGAATTGCTAGAAAAGCCCTCAGAAGTGTTTTACGACCGGGAACTAATGCTAAGGTCAAACAGGTATATACAAATTGCACCGTCGTACAAGAAATTAAATCTCAACGCTAAAGTTATTGTTTTGCACTTTGTCTTGATTTGTGATCTTATTCATAACAGAATTATATATTTCTGTCTACGACGCTCAATCGGCTCTTATTTTATTTTTTCATTGTTTGTGTTTTACTTACGTACGTAGATTCTTATTTTTCTTACTGCGGGATGTATTTTTGGATTTAATTTTTTTGCTTAAAACGTAGCAATTGCCAGCTTGTATTCTGTTGTTATTCTCTTTTGTAGTGTTTTTGTTAAAAGTGCTTTTAAATTCCAAATATTTAGACCGATGAAACATTTCAAAGTGATAGCCATATATTTTTTTATTATCGTTGATTTTAAGGACCCTTTTTTGCGCTTTTTTCTATTTAATGTATTAATGTTTTTTGCTTACCAATAATTATTTTCGCTACTATATTAAACTCATCGTCGAAGGTCCGTATAATATGAGGACCTTAATTATTAAACTGTGAGATTTTCTGTATTTGCTTTCCGGGAGATGCTCTCCAAAACGATGGTAAACACGATTGGAGACACGGCATCTTCCTGTTTGAGGTCACTGGACATTTGAAAGTAAGTTGGCAGTTACTTTTCTTATGTATGCCTAGTTCTTCCATAGCATTTTAGTTACAATCTTATAATTATATCATATGTTTGTTGAAAATCTATAAATAACTAGCTTAATGTTTTTTTTATTCCCAACATTTTTCATTAAGTATATAATAGTGAATATTTGATCAAACGGTTCATTGAATTTTCCTAATTTCACATTAATCTTTCCTAGTTTCACATTTGTGGTTGCTGGATGTCAAAGAAGACACCATTTTCCATTGCGGGTACTATGATTCCAATGGGGTAAAGTACAACCTACATATTTGTTGCCAAAATTACTTTGCTGCTGTATGGAGTACCGTTTACTGGTATACGAATTTTGTTACGAATTTATACTGTGTGCTGAACTTTATTAAATCTTTTACCGCGAATTGAAAAGCATGTTTTAACCTTTATTGTAACATTTTTCGTTAACGATTAGTGGAACATTATACGTTTATCTAAATAAGTATTTTTGCGTAACATTGATATTTATGTGGCAATTAGCTGTAAAGTCATTAGTCTTTCCTGTCGTGTCATATTTTCTTGATTTTTTTGTAGACAAGCGCTTTAGTTTGTGTAATATAATATCCCCAATTCGTTTCATAATATATTGTTTTCAAAACAGCTGTTAGGCGAGTTCATTCACTTTTTAAAGCACTTTGATTTTTAATATTTTGACCACGCATATTTAGGTTTTCCAATATTTGGGATTTGTATAATCTTTATGTATATAATTATCTGTTTATTGATTTTACTTTTTAAATAGAGTTTGGAATGGAATCTTCCTGTTTGAAATCAATGTACATTTGAAAATAAGTCGACAGTTTTCTTTTCTGTAATGGTATTTCATAGTTTTATTCTTATGATTATATCAGTGTTTGTTTAAAATCTATAAATAACTAGTTTAATGTTTTTTTTTGTATTCCCAACATTTCTCATTAACTGCCTAATAGTGAATAATTGATCAACGATTTATTAAGTCTATTTTCCGGGATAGATGTATACTCCTGGTCGGGTAGCGAGGTGAGAGACCTTCCAATTAGGAAGTGACCAGGGGTAAGATATGTGAAATCGGAGGGATCATTAGAGAGGGCACAAATGGTCCGAGAATTAAGTACGGCTTCAATTTGGGTAAGCACGGTACTGAATTCCTCGAATGTAATTTTGAGATTGCCCAAAAATCTATAGATATGCTGTTTAGCGCTCTTTATAGCGCTCTCCCAGAGTCCTCCATGATGAGGAGATCGAGGTGGTATTGTTTTCCACCGAATTTGAGAGGAGGCTAAAAATGCCTGAATAGAAGAGTTAGTTTCCTTATTTTTTAAGAAATTATAGAGTTCGAATAACTGATTTTTAGCCCCAAGAAAGTTTGTCGCATTATCAGAGAATATAGTCTGAGGGAGACCTCTTCGACTGATAAAGCGCTTAAGAGTAAGAAGAAACGCTTCTGTTGTGAGCCCACTGACTAATTCTATATGAACCGCACGTGTGGACATACAGACAAATAGAGCTATATATGACTTTATCAAGGGACTTTTACGAAGTTTAGAGGCCTTTATTAGAAAGGGACCACCAAAATCCAAACCTACATGAGCAAAAACTTGAGCAGAGCATAAGCGTTCCTTAGGTAAATCAGACATGATTTGAGCTAAGGGTTTGGCATTAAACTTGAAACAAACATGAAATTCGTGGACTATCCTCTTAATCTCACGTAGACCATTCAAGGGCCAATATCTAAGGCGAACTTGAGAGAGAGTATTCTGAGGACCTGCATGATGGAGCCTAAGATGTTCTTTTTTGAGAATTAGACGAACAACATGATTTTTCGAGGGGAGGAGGAGAGGATATTTTTGATCAAAGGTAACTTCGGAATACCTAAGACGTCCACCTACACGGAGCATTTCATTTTTGTCAAGAAAAGGAGCAAATTGTAAGAGAGACTTATTAGAAATAATCTTATTGCCTTTGAGATCAGCAATTTCTGAGGAGAAACTTGAGTTTTGCAATAATTTTATAATTTTCATTTCGGCATTTTGAAGTTCAGATACTTCAAGTGCACCGGATAATTTTTGAGTGCCAGACTTTGCGTTATTACCAAATCTGAGTACATAAGCTATAGTCCTTACATATTTCGTGAAACTGGAGAACCTTTCAGAAAGCATGACAAAGAAATCAAATTGAGCACTTCGAGTGTGAAGAACAACTTTTCTTTCTTCAGGTAATTTATTAGAATTAAACTTCGGACTATATTCAGACAAATTTAGGTCAAATGTTTGCAAAAACTGAGGACCGTGAAACCAAAGAGTGGAGTTGAGTATGTTAGAGGGCATCATTCCTCTGGAGAGGATGTCAGCAGGGTTGTCTTTAGACTTTACGTGTCTCCAATGAGAGTGAGAAGAATTTTCTTGAATTTGAGCTACCCTGTTGGCGACAAATTGATTTCATCTGGAGTGATGTGATCTGAGCCACGCCAAAACTATCTCAGAATCGCTCCACATGTTTATAGAGGTAATAGAGGGCAATTTATCCTTTATGATATCAACCACCTTTGTGGTGAGCTTGCTAGCCAATAAAGCACCCATAAGTTCCAGCCTTGGAAGCGTTATGGTATTTAAAGGAGCAATACGACTTTTCGAAGGAATGAGAGAGCACGAAACATTTTTTGATTTGTAGATAACCCGTATATAACAACAAACAGCATATGCTTTCAAACTTGCGTCAGAAAAAGAGTGAATTTCAATAGAAGAAATTTCATGACATGAGAAAAGACATCTGGGTATGCTTATGTCTTTGAGAGCAGCGAGATCAGTTATAAACTTCAACCATTCATTTAAAATATTTGAATCCACGTAGTCATTCCAATTAATTTTAGAAATCCAAATTTTTTGCATAATAATTTTAGCAAGAACAGTTACGGGATTAATGAGCCCTTGTGGATCAAAAATTTGAGCGATAATAGAGAGTACTTCCCTTTTTGTGTAATTATCCTTTATTGATAATTGAGGTACAGAAATTGAAAATGTATCAGTACTGGGGTTCCAACAGAGACCTAAAACCTTATTAGAAGCATTCTCTGGTGAAATAACATAGGCAGAGTTTGTAGAGAGAGTAGAAACATTTTCTAAAAACATTTTTGAATTAGAGCACCATTTATGAAGAGAAATGCATGCCTTTTTGAGTAGGTCAGTTATCTCATTATGAGCCTTAAGAAGAGTTTGCATGTCATTGGCCCCATATAGAATGTCATCTACATAGCAGCCTGTTAAGAGAGCATCGGAGGCCAATGAGTAGTTGTTTTGATGAGTTTTAGCTAATTCCATCAAACAACGAGTACTTTGAAAGCTTGCGCTTTTTGTTCCATAAGTTATGGTTTGAAGCTCAAGACATTCGATGTCCTGTTCCGGAGAATCCCGCCAGAGGATATTCTGCAGAAATGTGTGATCAGGATGAATTTGTACCTGCCTGTACATTTTTTGTATGTCGGAAGTGAAGACATAGGTATACAATCTAAACCGAAAGAGAATGTCGAAAAGTTCAGGCTGAAGAGTTTTTCCTTTCAACAGGATGTCATTAAGACAATAGCCACTGGAACTTTTCATGGAGCCATCAAAAACCACCCGTAATTTGGTAGTTAATGATTCTTCTTTTATGACAGAGTGATGAGGTAAAAAGTATTTATTTTCTAAGTGCACATTTGTGAGAGAAAGAGGAACCTTTTTGGCATGTCCAAGAGAAACATATTCATTGATGAATGCTTTATATTAAGAGTATACATTTTCGTGTTTTAAGAGTTTATTTTCTAAACTAATAAACCTTTTCCTAGCCATATTGTAAGAATTGCCCAGCATTTTATGTGCTGTTTCGGAACTGAGAGGAAGCTTTACCTGAAACCGACCAGAAGGTAGAATTTGAGTTGTTTCAGTGAATATTTGTTCAGCCAGATCCTCAGAGGAGGAGATTTTAACAGAGGGGGTCACTTTTTCGACTTCGAAGAATTGTCGAATTATATTATCGAGCTTATCTTCCTCAGATGTGGACTGGACAAATAAAGAGACATTTGACTGTGTAGGGGACAACTGTGAGTGATAAATTCCTTTGTGAAGTGCGTAAGGAGGTAAAGAACCAAACATAATGTACCCTAAGTGTGTGTTCTGGAGAACAGGGAGTCCTTTACCTAAACGTATTAAACCATCCGATAACAATTCGCTATATATGTCACTGGCAAGAAGAAGATCTATATTTCCAGGGACAGAGTAGGTGACTGTAGAGGGGATATTAAATTTACTTCTGTTTATGGATACCTGGGGGAGTCTACAAGTTATGTTGTCTAAAATAGCACAGGAGATTTTGAAACCATTACCATTTCTTTTGTATGGAAAAATTTCTAGATCGACCATTTTGTTCGAGAATGAACTATGTTCAGAGATGGTAGAGATTTGTAACCTTTTGCTATAAGGAGAGAGATTTAATTTTTGAACCAAATCTTTAGAGACAAATGACGACTGTGATCCACTATCTAAAATACATCTAGCGTGTATTGGTACGCCATGCTTTGAATAAATAGTGACTAGAGCGGTTGCCAGCAGAACATCCTGCTTTATTGACAGAGCAGAGAGAGAAGTCATCACATTTGAGACCTGAGAGGTTTGAGGTTCAGAGCGAGAGACAGAATTACTTGGACCGGCTTCACCATCAGACCAAGTGTTTTGTACATTGCAAGAGGTTGCGTGATTTTGGCTTTGAAAAGATCTACTAGAAGAAGAGCTATTTTCATGGTCATTGTGCAAGAGTGTGTGATGCCTTTTCTTGCATATACCACATAAACGTTGAGACGAACAATTTAGAGAGAAGTGTTTAGTTCCTAAACAGTTGCGACATAGTTTGTTTTCATTAACAAATTTATACTTATGCTGTAAGGAAAGATTAGCAAATTTTGTGCATGCATAAATACTGTGTGTAGCATTATTACAAAATACGCATGTTTTGGAGTATGAGTTATTTTTATTACTTGCCGAAGAGAAAAGAACCATTTTAGAGTTTGTTTTAATAACTTTTTTATCGTTATTATCTGAGTAGTTTAACTTTTCCATAATGTCACACTTTTTTTCTAAAAAATCAAAGAATTGATTTAGCGTGGGAATATCTTTTGACCCTAACTCGTATTCGAAAGACCGGTGAGTGGTAAAGTCGACTTTTTGCAAAAATATTTCTATTAATAAGAGATCCCAATGCTCGATGGGTACATTCATATTTTTTAGCGCGAGTAAGGTCTGTTTTGCGGTGACCAAAAATTCACGTAAGGCCTTTGCATTAGTTTTGACTAAGGATGGAACTTTCAAAAGACGCTGTATATGTAAACTAATTACGCGCGATTTGTTTTCGTAGCGATTTCGAAGAGTGTCTAACGCGATTTGGAAGTTTTCTTCTAAAACTTGGATGTTTTCTACCAACTGGAGAGGTTCGTTGCGTAGAAAAGATTTGAGATAAACAAAGCGCTGGACGTTGTTGAGTTCCGGGTTATTAATAATTAACGTCTCGAAGAGCTGATAGAATGCACTCCATTCTGAGAAGCATCCTGAGAAAGTTTGAATTTTAATTTCTGGAAGAGTCACTTTAGCACTAGCTAAACGTGGAGAAGTGGAACTGGACTGGTGTGAAAGAGGTTGGAGCATCTCCATTCTATGTTGAAGACCTGCCAGAGTTGAGAAGTACTTTTCTTCAATTTCTTCCCTATCGCGTTCTTCAGTGTTTTCTTTGTCCAGTTCCTCGATCTGATCCATGAGGTCATCATATTTGGCGTAACAATTCGTTAGTTCAGTACGACGGAGTTGGAACTGCAAGGGATCCGTTTCTTGAGCAGAGTTATCCCTTAACCAATTAGAGATACGAGAGATTTTTGATTTCAACGGTTTGCGTTGTTTCTTTAATTGATCCATTGCGGTTAGAGATGTATCGAAAGCTTTGCGAGATATTTATCTATGAGAGATACACGAGAAATAAAAAATTTTAGAGTCTAAAACACAGCTTAGTCCACCCCGTATAATAAACAAGAGTCTCAGAAAATAATGTCTGTACGAATCCTGCGAAATATAAACTCGTCCCGTATACTAATAATATGCGTTCGAACTTTTGAATGTCCCTGTACGCGTGATTATAAAAATATATGGAACGAACTCACCAAATAGAGGAATCGTAAAAAATCCATAAATCCACAATCACATCACATGTTTCTTGTCAGCAATTTTACTTGAGATGCACCTCGAAAAGCGATAAATCTAAGAATGTTGGGTGGAAACACTTCAAACACTTGCGTGGTGACGTAATGTTCCATGTGCCGTGAGATTGTTTATCTTATGCAAAGTTCTATTTTGTGAAGAGCACTTACTAATGAGTTTATTTTAATTTTTATGGGAAGAGAATTAAAATAAGAGAAAATGAATTTGATTTATGAAGATAAATCAAAGCGGGAATTGCGATAAACAATATATTCGGTTCGAAGAGACCACAATGTGGTGGAAAGGGTAAACTTTGTTGCCAAACTATCCACATTTAAGAGAGGCGTATTTGAACACCTAATTGCTTCAAAATATTTATAAAGGACCACTGAAGCAATAAAACAATTAAGAGGTATTTTCCTTCGATTTATTTACACAATAGACTTAAGGGCTGGTTCAAACATTGACAATTATCGCAATTCTGATAGTTACATAAAGAGTTATACAAATATTAGCTTTACAGTGAGTGCGGGGAGGCAGTAACAGATATACATGAAATGATAAAATTGAGAGAGACCAACTATATACGTTTTAACACAAAACACCGGGTTTACAAGCGCATTTATCTCTTACGCACCACGCACTTTTCGGGATCACACACAACCGGCCTTTACTTGCCGAGAGGCAAATTGGCACTGTCTGTCTTAAGTTACATAACGAGGGGAGGACGGGTCCCTGATCTAGGAACACACGTTAACACGATAGCTGCCGACCTGAGCGCACAATTTGATAAAACAACTTATATACGATTACAATACTATACAGGTTGTTTTTACAACACCAGGTAATGGCCTATAAATACCTAGGTCATGAGATTCGCATAGGAAAAGATAACCAAACCGTTGAGCTTCTCCGTCGTATAAGACTGACTTGGGCAGCCTTCGGCAAGCTGAACCATATTTTCAAATCGTCTGATATACCAATATGCCTTAAAAGAAAAACGTTTAATCAGTGTGTTTTGCCAGTGTTAACTTACGGTGCCGAAACGTTGACCATGACAAGGAGAACAGTTCAAAAGATCCGTGTGTGTCAAAGGGCGATGAAGCGTGCTATGTTGGGCGTTTCACTACGAGACAAGATCCCAAATCGCCAGCTACGACAAAGAACAGGAGTGGCTGATGCAGTAGAGAGAGTAGCAACACTAAAATGGAACTGGGCAGGTCACGTGGCTCGAATGACAGACAATAGATGGACAAAGCGGATACTGGAATGGAGACCAAGAGATGATGCCTACCGAAGTAGAGGTCGTCCACCAACACGTTGGACTGACGATCTAAAACGTTGTCATAGGAATTGGATGCAAGAGGCACAAGATCGAAATAGATGGAAAATTATGAGGGAGATCTATGTCCAGCAGTGGGTAAGCGAAGATTGAATGATGATGATGAATTGCTTGCTAACAGTACGCTACATAAGTGGGACTTAAACTGTAACAAAGGCAACTGGTTTTTCTTTTTAATTTCAAAGTAATCGCAATCACGACGATGCAACAACCAGCTGTTAACAACAGCTAAATCCAGAAGGTGAAAAAATATTTTTAGATACCACTTTTTAGATCTTATGTCTGTTCGGTAAAGAGCAATTAGTGAATCCATAAGATCGACACCTCCAATAAATTTATTATAAAATTGCACTGAATTTGGACAGCATACAATAATTCTTGATTTTTGTTTCTTATCCCACCTCTTGACTAACGAAGTAGGCTCAGAACCAACAAATGTACTAAGCAAATGAACCGGTTTATTATCGTACCACTTTAACGCTGTTTGTCTTATGCCATCTACTGTAGCGTGCTCTTCTTCTACAGTACCTCTGCCCTGTTTCTTCATATTCTTGACATCAGAAAATGGCAATAAGGCAATCTGTTTGGAAGAACAGTTCCCAAACATTGCAGTCCACGTTTTTCCATTTCAATCTGCAACTGAATGCTATTGAACCAGTTGTCAAAATATTCTTTATAGTATTTGTTTGGTTTGACTATCTCACACATTCATATTACTACATTACCGCTGGTGTCTACATTAGGTAAATGAAGAGGATGTTTAACAGTTCCTGTATATAATTCCCAGTTATATCCCAATACAATACCATTGCTATCACACAAAACAAATGCCTTGTATCCCCATTTTTTGGGTTTGTTCTTCATATATTGTTTTAAATAATGTGCCTCTTTGAATGGTATCATTTGTTCATCAATACAAAATTTTTCACTCATTGGAATACTTCGAAAATTTTAAAATAAACCGTTGATGAACGGTCTAATTTTGTATAACTTATCATTATTGTTGACCATATTTTCGTTATTATTGAAATGCATTTTAGTTTTTATTTCTCCCAGCGATTCCTAAATATAGTATCGACTATTTGAGCAACACGTGTTTCCTTCTGCCAAAATGATCTTGTCCTCCTTATTGTCTTACAAAGTTTTATAAGGCAGAACTTGTTTTAGCATTATTTTGGTTTTATTAGACAGTGTACTATGTTCGGTTTGTTGTTGCGGGCCTCCGATTTCTTTTTGGCATGCCATATATTGACATCAGTAGAACAGATCCAATAAATTGGTTTAATTCTGCTGGTGTCATATTCAATGGTTTATTTATATTCTTTTGCAGTGCATACAAATTACTTTGTTCTATTATGTTTTCCAGCATATTGGTAGATATCATCTTTTTAAAATAATGTAGAGGGGATTCCGGTTCTAATAATTTGCATGTTGGTAAATTACCTTTCCATTCTGGAATTGGAAATACTGTTCGGGAACCACTCTTCCACTGAATGTTTTTTACGATCATTTTTGAGCTTTTGAGCACATTTTGTTCAGTGTGTTTTTCTGTTTTATCGGTATCACCCTCATCTTCATCTTGGTCTAAATCTAAATTGGTATCCTGGCCTAAATTTGCTTCGTACAAATCGTCTTCATTTTCCATTTTATTTAATCCTGGATCGATTGATATCTGAGTACCTGGAAAATTCATTATCACTTTCTTATTATCACTATCAAAGTCAGAGTCTTTGTATTCCTCGGATATTTACTGCTTTTCCCGTAGAACGTTTTTGTATCCATCTTAAAGAAATAATTTAAAATATTATGGTCCAGCGTGGATTCAAAGCAACATACCTGTTTTTTATCACAGTACTGAAACAACACAATAAAATAAACAAATGTCAACGGTAATCAATATCTAAATGCTGATATAATGCCTCTGTATGTATTTTTATATAAATTGTACACAATTTATAACAATAAATCACGATCGAAAATACAAACTAATAAGGCAGTCATGTCCATTTGACATATTGTTAAACATTTCCATATAGGTTTCATCATAGGTTCACAAAGTGGATTAAAATGTATAACCAAATGTTGCCTGAAATTAACAGAGGGCATACTAGAGTCGGAAATTGTTTTAAAAAAGTTTTCTGCATCAAAAACTCTTTTGTTGCCTTGAGTACACACGGGGCTATAGAGGGTTAAAATAGCTGTATCGAGCGAGGACAAGGTTATTGATGAGGAAAAAAAGACCTATCGCTGAGGAAGTGAGAAAGTAATTGGCAAACGAAAAGAGCACTTTAGTTACACTAAATGAAATATGCATTACAATCTATTATTACACACATATCTTGATACACATATAACAAGACAATTAATAAACACGTTAAGAGAATATTAAGAAATAATAACCAAAATTTAATTTTTAATACACAAAAGAAATAATGATATACAGAAGATACACAAATTAAAAAAACGTTATCCCCTTATTGTACGCAAAACGATCGAAAATATATACCAAAACAACACAATAAAAGTAAAAGTAGAAGAAGAACTAACCGACCCTATTGAAGGTGACAATGGAATAAAACAGAAATATTACCTGAGTCCTCTATTATTCAACCTGATTATGGATGAAATAATAAAAAATAAGAACTAATAATAATCTGCTGTACAGACGACGCAATACTACTCTTTCAAAGTGAAAATGATTTACAACGTATGCTGCACCAATTTCATACAACCCAGAAAATTTAACATGTTAATTTTCCCAAAAGAGACAAAATGTATGGTTACAACAGCAAATTTACTAAGATGTTAATTGGAGCTGGAAGGTCATTATAATAGAACAAGTGTTAGAGCTTAAATATCTAGGCATCACATTATCTAGCTACGGAAAGCTCGAAACTCAAGTGGAAGACCCAGTGAATAGAGCAAACAGAGCCACAGGCTGCCTAAATGAAACATTATGAGGAAATAAAAATATCGGAAAAGAAACGAAAGGCAGAATTTACAAAACAGTCATCAGACGAATAATGACATACGCGGCAGAAACAAGATCTGACACAGAGAGGACAAAAAGGATATGACACAGCAGAGATGAAAACACTTAGAAAAATTAATGGTAAGACACTATGGGACAGAGCTAGAAGTACAGATATACGACGTAGATGCAAGGTGAAGAACATCAAAAACTGGATAAGAAATAGAAGAGTAGAATGAAACGATCATATAAGCCGAATGAGAACAAATAAAACAATAAAGACGACAAGAGACGGTTAACCCATAGGAAGACGATCAGTAGGACGACCACCAAAACGATGGAAAGGCAACTTACTGGAGGCACATTGAAAAACAGACAGTTATGTCTATATAAAAAGAAAAAGTAGAAGAAGAAGAAGATACACAGGAAAAACATTAAAATAGTTGCAAGAAAGATAAAATAAATCAGTCATATTAATGTAGAATAGCTGAGGACAGAGTGTTTAGAGAAAATAATAAATGTCATATTAATGTAAAATAGCAGAGGAGTATTTGTCATAGCTTTGGACAAGTGCCCAATTGAAAAAAGAACACAAGTCGTTCAAAAAAGACGGAACTCTAGAAAGAAAATAGAATAGATTAAAAAAAATAAAAGCATAAACATGTCTTTTTCTACTTTTTTAATATTGAAGATACGTAAATAGAACATTGAATTACAATGTAACCTTTGATATCTGTGATAAACCCATCACCTGAACAGTGGCGACGATGTATGTAGTTAAGATTGTTTACACTTATTTTAACTGTTTATTTTTTTATTATCTATATATGAGTTGTGACAGATATTACAAACTTATTTATTTTCCACAAAGAGGCTCTTTAGAACCTAAAATTATTACTATACAAATCTGATTTGACATATCTTCAAAAAGTTATACACGACATGTAAAATTTAAATTTTTAATAAAAAGTAAAAGATTACGCATTACTTATGGGGTTTAAAAAACGAGCCTTTAGGAAGATTGAAGTACTAATAAGACCACCGCAATCGGGCATACCCCGGGTAATGATTAATTAATTAATCGGCTAATTCTTCAGTCACCCCTTTAATATGATTTTGTCAAATTGGTCCTTTTTAGGACCAACTATTCTAATAACATATGTCTATAACTGTTAAGGGTATATCTAAAAATCAAGAAATTTTACTTTACTTAAACTTATCAGACATATGAGCTAAACACGAATCTAACTAATTTCTAGTATAGGAAACACATATAGGGCCTAACCTAGGATATTTGGTATAGGTATAGCTGATCGCTGAAAACCACATTATAGATATAGACATACTATTTCTATCGGAAAAAGATTTGAGCTTGGATCTACCATCTACATATTTAATGAAAAATAATACAAATACCGACATTGAGGATCTGAGCACAAAGCTTATTACGAAATCTGGACCAAAAACACTACAATGGCTTATCCATATGATGAACAACTGTATTCAAATTAGGAGATACCCAAAGTCTAGAGACAAGTCAAAGTTGTTACCTTGCTTAAACCTGGCAAAAACTCCAACGACCACAAAAACTATCGGCCAATATTTTTATATTGTCAGCTATTCAAAGTGATGTACATCACAAATACTAAATCAAAGATGGGTACGAAAAATATCGGGTATCAGTGGTGGTATTTTTTAATCTAAATGCCGCTTACGACACCTTAACTTACAGAATATTTTTTCAAAACCTATATGGTATCCCCTTAGATAACAAACTCACTTATATTGTCTGCGTATGCCTACACAAGAGAATATTTTTTGTATCACTCAATGGTAAGAATAGCAGATGAATAACGGTCTCGCTTGGGGTAGCATAAAGACACCTACACTGTATAACATTTACACAAACGAAAGATCCATACCGGTAGATATTAGGACTTCTATTATATAGACGATACACCTATTATTACACAATAAAAATAAACTATGAATCAATTTTCAGCCAAAACCCCTGAAAAGCTCGTGTGTGCTCCTTCAATTTCCCTAACATAGACGCTTTCACAAAACTGAACATCCAATAATGTCATGAAATTGTTGAACGTAGACTCCCTATAAATTCCTTGAAAATAGTTTGTATCACACGGGGCCAGTCACAGATTATTTTGTAAAACTAAAAGGTAAATTGAGGACCAGAAATAATATTGTTCGCAAGCTTGTTAGCTAAAAATGAGGTGCACATCCTTCCGCCCTTAAAACATAGACGCTTGCACTATATGCATCTGCTGCCGAATATACCACTTTAGACAAATTAACTATTCTTTCTTTTTGTGCACACTACTACCAATTTTAACACAAAAATATCTATTGTAGCTCTTAACCATATTTATTTTGAGATAACCTTTTATCGAGATATCATATGTAGTACACAAATAAGACCAGAACTAAAATAATAAAAAAGCTTTATACAAGATATCGCAGAAGATTGGATGAAATAAAATTACTTTTTATTAATCGGATGCTTACATAAAACGTACATAGACATACTCACGTAAACAAAATATATTAGGAAATTTCTGTAATTAAAAAAAAAACATCGAGTTCGGCATTGAACTAATAAAATTATATTAAATAAAAGAACAACATTTTTAAAAATGCAGAAAAATAAAATTTCCTATGCAAGCGAATATTCCATTAAATAATAAGCCCAAATCCTTTTGTATCTATATACCTGTTTTTAAAGAACCAGTTACCTTTTAGTACGTAGTTATACCAGGTAATAAGATATCCTCTGTTACTCAGTGTAATGCGTATTAGATTGCACTGTCTACGAACAGTAGATAAAAATAAGGAGCCCATATGAACCGTTCAGGGTATGTGTTGAAAATATACGGTATAATCACACAGTTGCCAAACTCTCAGAGCTTACTTAAACCGATAAACGTATGGTTCAAATATACATTGAAGAAGATCTGTACGACCCCTATAATATATACACCTGAACTAAACGATATACATTTATGATACAGGGGTATTTACGGGCTCCAAAAAATTTTTATAAATTATTAAACTATACATGTTGATGAATCTACAGAACCAATATTATGGAATGGTCAAGTGAGCTCCGTATATCGGTATCCACTTGACCACGGAGCTCAATTGAACCTGAATTTTAACATCGGCGGAGTCCACTTTATGCCGTAGATATATATATATATATATATATATATATATATATATATATATATACGTCTTCATAACAAGGCGAGATCCGATTAAATCGAGGACAACCCGAGATCCACCAATAGGAAATTAATTATTTGAGTATATTGTTCATAACTATCTTTATAATTAACATATTAATCATGGCACACTTAGAGGGGAAAAGATTTTTGAAGTTAAATTTTTCTGATAAATTAAAAACGAAACGAGATCCGTAGCTGAAAAGGGAAGGGGAAGACTTATATACAAAATTTTAGATATTTTCCGATCAACGCGAGATCCCACACTGTTGCCAGCTCTAAAGGGTATTAGTCGAGCGACCAGAGCTCGTCTTGTATTGCATATTTCCTACTCAAGGAGTAAAGTTATTTGCGGTTACGGTGTTTTATATTTTAAAAATATCTCGAGTGCAGCGGTTAGTTGAATTAGTGAAACAAAATTCAAAGATAACAGAAGGTAAGTAATAATTATAATTTTTCTGTATATAACCAAATAATTCAACATAAACTTTATAAACCGAATAACTAAAATGCTCTGTTTTATTGAATTTGTTAAATTCTATTCTCAAAGCTATTTTTGTTTATTATTTATGTACAAAATTAAAAAGGGGAAATTATTTAAACTTAACAGTTTATCTGTATAAGAAAAGCTATCATTGTAACATTCTAATCGTGATTTTACATAAAAATATTAGTTTTGCACAAGAGTAAATACGTTCCATATAGTAGAGTAAATCGACTGACAAAAATTTATTATTTACTTATTTGTCAATAAATTTGTTCTGTCTTAAATTAACTATGCTGTGGCTTTTTAAATGTTGTAATTTTTTAGATATTGGTCAGTAAGAATTTCTCACAGTGATTTGTTTTAAATAATTCCCTTGACTTTAGTAGACTGATTTATTTTCTTTTTTTAATAGGTCAGCACTTCGAAGGGCAAAACTGTAGAATGTAGTCTGCGGAAAGGAAGGGTGTGGAACAAGAGAGACCGCTGCCTATACTGCAGTTTGGACGTAACAAATTTTTCGAGGCATATTTTTAGAAAACATCCTAAAGAGGAGAGTGTTTTAAAAATAACCATGTTACCCAAAAGAGATATTGCTAGAAAGCATATGTTAGATCTCCTAAGAAAGCAAGGGAATTTTTCATATTTGCATGCAGCCGATACCATTAGACCTGTCCAGAGACCTTCGTCTTTTTCAAATTCTAATACTGTATCAGCAGATTTCTTACCCTGTATATACTGCAAAGGTTTATATAAACAAAAATCCCTGAAGCGACATGCAAAAAAATGTTATTATAATAAGGAAAACAAAGCAGTAATTAAATATGCAAGTGAAGGCCAAACCATGCTTTCATTTACAGAATCTCGAAAGAGATTTTTGGATAAATTAAGATTGAAATCTGAAATTTTTAATTCGATGCAGGCTAATCGAATTTCATTAAATGAAAAGGGAGATGTAATAATATGCCAATATGCGGAAGATTACTTAAGAAAGCATAAAAGGACCCATATAAGAAGTGCTGTTTCAAATCAAATTCGTGAATTAGGCAGATTTTTAATTCCTCTACAAGATTTATATGGCATTTATACTATGATAGAAGCACTTAAAGCTGAACTACGCCCAACTGGTTTGATAGACTGACAAATGCGAACGGCAGACGACTCTGTGCCTATCTCGAAAACAAAAACAACACCACTGTAGCGGGTCCAATGGACCCAACATGCTTCCATGGAGAACTTCCCTCGCACGTAGACTTAGCAATTCTACATAATATAGGGCAACAATACGAAATAAAATCAATAAATGAAGGCAATTCCACACACAACGTAATCGTCATGACCCTAGGCGCAGTGGAACTAAATCCACTGCAGCCCCATCAAATAAAGAAATCAAACTGGCCTAATTTCAGAAGAGTACTGAGCGAAAACATCGGGACAATCCCAACAATTAACAACATAGAAGAACTCGAAGAACGTATAACAAGATTAGAACAAACAATAATAAATGTTATCGATGCCAGCTCAAAAACGGAAACAAAAACAACACAAAAAGGAAGATTCCAAGAAATATCAAATAAGCTAAAAGATCTCATTAAAGAAAAGAATAGGAAAAGAAGAAGAGCACAAAGAACAAGAAATCAAGAAGACAAAAGAATTGCTAATGAACTAGACAGAGAAGTCAAAAGAAGGCTAAATGAACACAGAAGTGACTATTGGGACAAATATATCCAAGAATTAAACCCGAATAAATCTGCATTATGGAAAGTATCAAAAATACTCAGAAAGGATAAAAAAAACCCATACCGCCCCTACACGGAGAAAATGGAATGGTATATAACGAACAAGAAAAAGTTGAAGTAATGCGAAATACACTCGAATCCAATAATATGAAAAACCGGCAGAAGACCTAGACTTCACGGAGGAAGTAGAAAGAAGCGCCAGACGCTTAAGAAGAAGAAAGGGCATAATCGGCTAGAACACACAAGTAGAGAAAAAATTAAAGAACTAATCAAAGTACTAAATCCAAAGAAAGCAGCCGGGCCAGATAAAATCACAAACAGGGCAATTAAAAATGTACCAAACAAAATCATAGTGTATATCACGAATATAGTTAACGGTATACTAAGACTAAGATACTTTCCAGACAGGTGGAAAGAAGCAGAAGTTATAATGATAGGAAAACCGGGGAAAAACGAGAGCTTTCCACAGAATTATCGACCAATAAGTCTCCCATCATCACTAAGTAAGATAGCTGAAAGAATAATCCTAAAGAGACTACAAACAGAGTTAGAAATAATTGGAACGATCCCAGAATCACAGTTCGGTTTTAGATCCAGACACTCCTGCGAACTATAAATACTTAGACTAACCGAATTTATCACTAAGGGATACAACGAGAAAATGTACACTACGGCAGCCTTCCTAGACGTCAGTAAGGCCTTTGACAGAGTCTGGCATGAAGGCCTGCTTTATAAGATTAGTCAATATGAATATAGTGAGGCAATGACATGTCTCCTTGCATCATACCTGACGAACCGGAGATTCTGGAGGCAGGTGTGCCACAGGGAGCGGTGTTATCTCCGTACCTATGTACCATATATACAGCAAACACACCCAGTGATCACAAAACACTGCTCATCCTATACGCAGATGATACGGCAATTGCAACAAGCAATAGAAACGTAAATTTCGCAACAAGAGACTTACAACGCTCTCTAAATCGATTACATGCATGGTGTATAAAGTGGAAAATAACACTCAACCCGGAAAAAACACAGGCCGTCATGTTTAGAAAAAGGGACAAATACCAAACATGGAACTAAGTCTAGCTAATGAAAACGTAGAATGGAGCAATCAAGCTAAATACCTAGGAGTGACCCTTAATACAACTTGCCTCATTAATAGGCAGGAAAAGCAAGCTAAATTTCTTCACAAAAATAAGGGTAGTAAATAGCATAATCCTTCCAACGTTAACTTACGCATCAGCAGCGTGGGGACATACCTGTAAATCAAACAGGAAGAAACTTCAAGTAGCACAAAACCAGCTAATTAGAGAAGCACTAAACGTACCGAGATATGTACCACTAAGGTACCTATACAGAGATACAAAGCAGAAAAGAATCCTTCATACAATGAACGAAAAGGCATACGAGATCTTCAACGAAATAAGAAACCACCCCAACAGAAAGCTGAGAGAGCTAACGGATTATGATGCAAATATCAGGATGACATATAGACGACCTAAACAACAAATAGCTGAATATGTCCCAATAGCATAAAGACAAATGAGTATTGAAATAGGCACAGAGTAGTCAAAGGCAACGCGGGTTAGAAGTAGAAAAAAAAAGGTAAGAACTAGGGTCTTGGCATTTTAGAGTTCCGGACACCAGGCCTTGCTCACAAAAAAAAATATCTTAGTTTTAGTCTTAGTATTAGTATAAAAATCGGGAAAATACCTTCTAACACTGCGAATAAATTATAGTGGCAAGGAATAGTTTAGTACCTATTCATAGTTTTCCGGGTCTTCAATCCACAATCTGCGCGATACTGACCCTGTCACACACATATGCACCAAGCGAGAGTACAAAGAGAACCATAAGTTCTCTTCGTACAGCCAAAATTTTGGCTTAGGCCCTTAAGGCAGGTCTATTTGGGAGACCAGCACCGCGATTTTCTGAGCATCGAGGCCATGTACGACAAGCATGGGCTCGGTGGCCAGACCAGTCGGGTGCCCAGCTGGCGAGGAGAACAAATTAAATTTTGCCAAATCGGCAGCTGAGTGACCGAACATACACTTTCCCTGTGCGGAGGGACACCAACTTAGGTTGATGCCTCTCCGTGCAGGGCACACACTTTTTTAGGGACAACAGTCCAAAGTAATGCTAACACCAAAGTAAACTCAGTAAAGTAATTAGGGAGAAAAGCTATCTAGCTACCCCTTGATTTTAGGTGGCCTAACCACAACCATGTAGATACGGAGAGTGTTGTTTATTACCCAAATCGCCCGAAGTAAAGTTCATAAGCCTTCACTGCGTATGTCAGACGTAGTGAAGGGGTGGAGGAAAAACCTGGGAGTCAGATAGGTACCGAACCAGAATGATTGATTCTTCTGGAGCGAGACCGGTTTGATCTTCGGACATGTAGATCCCACTGACTAGCAGCGGTATACACATATCACTAGGGGTTGGGTTGAACGCCTAGCGCGCGCGCGCGTGTGTGTGTGTGTGTGTGTGTGTGTGTGTGTGTGTGTGTGTATTTGACGTACAGTGTCCAAGTTTAGCAGAAATGAACTACATATATTGAAAAATATTCCCTTGGAATCTCAATATAGTACGTGAACAGCATAGTTGGTCCCTTAATTATAAATGATATGCAAAATAGATTTGTGTTAATAACTCTCAATCAAATTGAAAGCGGTTGGGTTTATTTTATAGATCTTTTAAAAGCGATTAAAATAAATTTTTAACATTTTTTGTAAAACGAACAATGGAGAAGATATATAAGAAAAATTGTAAAAAAATTATACTACAAATAAACAATATTCCGATACGACGTCTAGTTCTCGAGATATTTGACAATCGCCTTTCTGGACAGAGCTCTTTAATAATGTAAATATTATTATTCAAACCAGAAATAGGCTGAGGGGTGGGAGAGAGCTGACTGTAAAATTCATTTGCGATGTTGCCAAGTTTACCGGATCTCGGGTTGTCTACAAAATGTATATTTAGCATATACACAACGGATCACTCGCCCTGACCTCTACAGCGAATTTCGTGGAACTACTGCAATATAAAATTCGCCAAAAGGGGTGCAAAATGAGATCCAGACAAAAATCGATTTCCTTGTACCCCCATCATTGTTACATCGAGATATCACTATATACACGTGAATACAAGGTGAGATCCAAAATCGGATCTCGCCTTGCAAAATGGATCTCATCTTGTATAGCTTATGATACAAACGGATCTCGCATTGATATGAAGACATATATATATATATATATATATATATATATATATATATATATATATATATATATATATATATATATATATATATTTATATATATGTATATATATATATATATATATATATATATATATATATATATATTTATACATATATATATATATATATATATATATATATATATATGTATATATATATATATATATATATATATATATATATATATATATATATATATACAGTAAAAGCCAAATAAAGTTGCGTTCACGTCATCATTGTGAACATTTGCAGCGTTGTCAGATGGTTCATGAAGTATGAAAATTAACAGAAAAGAACTGAAGTAAACAAAAAAGGTGTAAGTAGCAAATTTCACACTATATTGTTACACAATCTTGAAAATTAACTTTATTCAATACCAACAATATTACAATATTTTTAACTAACTGACAACTATAAACTTCAACATTCAAAATACAACTGTTCCCCAACTGTCAAAAACATCTGTTATATTATATTTTCTGACATTCCAAACTTCACTAGACATTTCAAGAATTTTCGATGTCATCTTAAATGTTCTCGAACTACTTCTTCTTTTTCGTCAATGGACTTTTCCTATGTGGGATAAATCTCACGTAACAATATTAAGTGGAATTTGAAAATGAGTGTTTTTTGTTAATTACATTCATGAATAGATTTCACAATAAAGGTGGTAAAGTTATTGCTCAGTTACCAAATAATAAATATAATCAAAATAAAACCACAAGTAATAAAATAATTTTTTTTTAATAATGAACGTATTTTCAAAGACAAAACATGACATTAAAAAAAAACAACATCAACGAACTAAACATTTTCTGAATCTGATTCCACATTAGTGTCACTCTCTCCACTATTAACATTTATTACTATTGGACTAATTTCTTGACGATCAAATATTCTTTCTCTCTCATACCATTTAAATATTTCTGTTTCAGTATGATTGATAGAGTTTTTCCACATATCAGGAGTAATCATGGAAAGTGCCTCATGCCACATGTTTAGGCAGTTGTTAGCGCTGTTACCATCTCTACCAATGTGCCTATTGTAATAATTTTTTGCTATGCCCCAAATTAATTCAATAGGGTTAAAGATACAATGGTAAGGAGGAAGACGTAAAACTTTGTGTCCATACCGTTCTGCCATATCGTCCACTATATACTTGGTTTGTGGTTTATTTCTAAAAAAATGTTTAAAATAAATGACATTTATATGTAAGATGATATCTGTATATTTACTGAGAAACGATGCGCAACAGTTCTGTTTTGAACATCATATGGGAATAAGGAATGTTTTGTTCCGTCAACCACTCCTCAATAGCACTTTTTGACCATCCTGTATTCGGAGTTTTATGCAATAACATACTGTGATAAGGTGCATTATCAAGTACAATTAGAGAAGGATTCTCTAAGTTTTGCAGTAACTGATATTCAAACCATTTCAAGAAATTTGCCTGGTTCATTTCTCCATGATAATCACTAAGTTGAGTTTTTGAACAAAATATTGCTTCAGCACCCTCTATAAATCCGGTTTCATTTCCAGCATGGAGTATAATATATCTGCAATGATATTATTTAAATGTTCATATAACAACTTACGCTAATGCAACAAACCTTTTGCCATCCGTTTTAGTGGTTTTAACACTCTTTATATTTTCATTTTGCCAAGAATGACCAATGATCCCATTTTGAATTCGCTTTTTTATATGTTCTCAAGAATTGTACTCTTTTACAAACAACGTTAGGTAATTCCATAAGTCCTCGTCGTGGATTATCCTTCATCCACTCAAACCCAAGTTCTTTGAGCAATCTTTTTAAAGAAGTGGTACTACCATTAAATAATTCTTTATCTTTCAGTTGGGACCACAACGATTGAACCGTTACGTGCTGTTCTAAAAGCATACAGAAATACAATTATGTTAAATGTATATTTGTTATAATCATACTTACTTCTCTGGTACATATTATAAATGGTATCACGAATAGAGCTTGTATTTAAAGTTGTTGTATTTGTTACTCCTTTATGGTGCCAGCACATTTATTAGCCACCCTAATTTGAGACATATTTTTATAAAACAAACTTATATATTACTACTAACCTTTTAATTATATCATATTAGTGTGTAATATTTAGTAATTTTTATTAGAACATTGGATTATAATGAAATAGTTGTTGATATCAACAAAATAATAAATTTTGCTCATATAACCTGTTTGATTTATTATGGTTGTTTGCATTGAAGTTTGACAGCGACTGTGCGAGGTTGCCAATTTTTGTGATAGGTTTGTTTCAGTTTTTAAATATATTTTAAATGATATTTATTTAAACAAATCATGAAATTTATAAATTGTCAAAACAAGTTTAATTTATGTTTTGGTTTTATTCCTGAAAAATGGAAGTGAATTCTATTATTGATATAAATAATATAACACAAAAAAGCGATACTGAATTAATTCAATATTTACAAAATATTGGATTACTTAAAGAAAAATTTAAATGTAAAGTTAGACAATGTCGACGTCTATGTCTAACTATATATATATATATATATATATATATATATATATATATATATATATATATATATATATATAAACTAAATACATTCCTAAATCACATTAACACCATCCACCCCAAAATTCAGTTTACTATGGAACTAGAGAAAGACCAACAGCTACCGTTTTTGGATGTTTTAATAATCAAGAAAACAGATGGAACTTTAGGATACACGGTATACAGAAAACCAACACACACCGACAGATATCTACACGCTGACTCACACCACCATCCTGCACAACTGCAGTCAGTCATCAAAACCCTGACTATAAGATCAGAAAGATTAACAGATGAAGAACACAGGAACAAAGAAATGAAAACGGTCAAAACAGCATTAAGAAAAAATGGCTTCACCACGTACACAATTAAAAAGGCACAAAAATCACAAGGAGGAAAAAGCAAAGAATCAACAGAAGAAAAAGAAAAACCTATTGCTAAGACGATTTTACCGTACGTGAAGGGCACTACGGAAAAAATCAGTAGAGTCCTAAGAAAACATAAAATAGAGACAATATTCAACACGGATAAGAAAATTTCTAATATGCTTAACTCCGCAAAAACCAAAATCCCACTAGAAAACCAAGGAGTGTACAAGATTCCCTGTGGAGACTGCGACAAATCCTACATCGGACAGACTAATCGAAGAATTCAAGTAAGACGAGAAGAACATCGAAACGCTATTGCAAAGCAAGAAAAGACATCTTCCCTTGCACAACATGCCCTAACAACAGGACACACAATCGATCTAGAACAGACAACAATGCTAGCGAACATCGAACACAAAACCAAGCGAATAATCAGGGAAGCCATAGAAATAGAAAAATATCCAAATAACCTAAACACTCGAGATGATGCCCAAAGACTACCAACAACATGGAAACCAGCTCTGCAAAGAACCGTCCAAAAAAATTCAACTTCAGTTAACGCACAGAAAAAACAAACAGCGAGACCGCCAGACAAGGCCCCGCCCACTCGCACACAGGCAGGACCAATCACAAGAGCCCGCGCGCCGCCGAGAGAGCATTTAAACGAGCGCCGAAATGCCCAGTCGACCAGTACTAATCGAGTAACGACGAGAAGTAGATCCACCAGGCTTGAGAATGGCAAGTGAGACCTTGCCGAAACGTCGCCAAAACAATGGTTTTCAAGAAAACCAGCATTTTACAACGCGGAGTCAATCCCGGAAAAATAGTGACAGCATATATATATATATATATATATATATATATATATATATATATATATATATATATATATATATATATGACCTACCGACGTCCGTAGGACGTCGGTAGGTCATCTCACACCCCAGGAAGGGAACTCGTATATTTTTATCTTAATACTATACACCGATTAATATATTTTATCTTAATTATTTTTATTTAGGTGAGGATAGGTTGAGTTGAAACTAAAGAAAGCATTAAGAGAAAGAAGTAAAAAATAATTAGACGTCACTTTGTTTAAGCATGACAAATAAGGAAGTTTCGTAACACTACAGAGAGATTTCAAATTATAAAACTGGTTGTATATATTGCAGGAAAATATTTAATATATAATGTAATTTTAAACTTTTTTAAATATAAAACGGGTGTTTGTTATAAAAAATGAACATTTGCTCGTTTAATATTACTTAAATATTTTATATTACTATTAAAAAAATCTATGAATTTAAAGTTGAAATAAAACTACTTATTCCTAATCCTTTCCGTCTCTGTGGTCTGTTGATAAATTATCAACGAACTTCGAAATTATTTATATTATACTATATTATTTTTAAAGAATGATATCTTAGAAAATAAAAACTAAAGAAATTTAAATATGTAACAGTTGAGGGGGCCAATCTAATTCAAAGGAGGATGTCACTTTAGTTGTCTAAACTAAATGATAAATGACATTTGTGATTGTGACGGTGTCAGTGTCACTTGACAAGAGAAAATAGAGTGAGTGAGAAGAGTAAAATTTTCTAACCAAAATACTGACACTGTTTGTCCTACGGACGTCGGTAGGTCATCTCACACCCCAGGAAGGGAACTCGTATATTTTTATCTTAATAATATCATCATCATCAATCAGCCAATCCCGTCCACTGCTGGACATAGGCCTCCCTCAGTTCTTTCCAGTGTTCTCTACACTGGGCCGCTTGTAGCCAGTTTCCCGCTACTCTTTTTATGTCGTCGGTCCATCTAGTCGGTGGTCGTCCTCGGCTTCTTTTATAATTTCTGGGCCTCCATTCCATAATTCGTCTTGTCCATCGTCCATCTTGTGTTCTGGCTAAGTGTCCTGCCCAGTTCCACTTAAGTCTCGTGGTTCTTTCGATGACGTCTTGAACTCCTGATCTTTGCCTGATTTGTCGGTTTGTTATGTGGTCTCGGAGGCTCACATTCAGCATTGCACGTTCCATGGCTCGTTGTGTAACTCTTAGTTTATTCGCAGATTTCTGCGTGAGTGTTAAAGTCTCTGCTCCATAAGTTTGTACAGGCAAAACACATTGGTTATAAACTTTTCGCTTGAGACACATGGGAATTGAACTTTTTAGAATATGGCTTAGTTTGCCAAATGCTGCCCATGTCAGGCCTATTCGCCTCTGTATTTCATTTGTTTGATTGTCTCTGTTTATTTTGATCTCGTGTCCCAGATATTTGTAAGTGTCTGTTTGTTGTATGGTATTATTGTCGATAGTTATATTTCCACTCATTACGAGATTTGTCATAAGTTTAGTTTTCTCAAAGTTTATCTTTAATCCTGCTCTTTCAGACAGACTTTTAAGCGAATGTAGCATAGAAACCGTATCCTGTAAGTTATCTGCGATTAATACGACATCATCTGCAAACCTCAGATGATTTAATCTTTCTCCATCTATATTGATGCCCATATCTTGCCATTGGGTGTTCTTAAATATTGACTCTAGAGCTGCCGTGAACAATTTTGGTGAAATATTGTCTCCTTGTCTTACTCCTCGACCTAAGCTGAATTTTTCTGTGTCTTCGTGTAGTCGTATACTTGATGTAGCGTTCTCGTAGATGTTTTTGATTAGTGACGTGTACCTGTAATCTATTCGGCTTTGATTTAGGGCTTCCAGTACGGTTTCAAACTCTACAGTATCAAAAGCCTTCTCGTAATCGACAAATGCAAGAACCAGTGGTATATTGTACTCGATGCATTTTTCAATTAAGACCTTTATGGTGTGCAAATGGTCATTTGTGCCATATCCTCTCCTAAAGCCTGCCTGTTCTTTGGGCTGATAGAAATCTAGTTTAGGTGTTAGTCTCTTTGTTAAGATTTTCATAAAGAGTTTATACATATGTTTTAAGAGGCTGATGGGTCTATAATTTTCTAATTTAGTAATATCACCTTTTTTGTGTAACAAGACTATCACTGCATTGTTCCAGTCTTTAGGAATCGTACCCGCATGTAAGCATTTATTAAACAGTTCGCTTACTGATTTTAATAGAATTTCTCCTCCTGCTTTTAGTGCCTCAATAACGAGTCCATCGTCACCAGGCGATCGATGGTTCTTCATTTCCTTTAAAGCTGATCTTACTTCTGACACAGTAATGGGTAAAAGTATTTCCGATCCCTGATTTATGAGAGTCTTTACTCGTGTCGGTAAATTTTCTTGTGATCTTTGGCTGGTATAGAGGTCTTTATAAAACTCTCTAGTTATTTTCAGAATGTTTTGTTTATCTGTTGTTGCCTTTCCGTCTTTATCTTCTAGCTTGTATATTTCTTTTTTACTTTGTGTGAGTTCTCTTTTCATTATCTTTAAACCTTTGTTCTTTTCTACTGTTTGAGTAATTACATTAGTATTATATCTTCTTATATCTCTTCTAATATCCGCTGAAATTCTTTTATTTAGTTTTCTATATTCTTCTTTGCTTCCCTTTTCTTTCTCGCTTAGGTTTCGTCGTATTTCCATGAGAGCTTTTGTGTCTTTGCTAATCTTTTCACTTTTGGTGTAATTTTTCTTGCAGAATTTGAGTTGTGCGTTTCTAACCGAGTCTGTAATTAATTTATTATGATCGTCGATACTTAGAGGTTTGGGATTATTACTCTGTAAAGTTTCTGCTATATTTTTTATGTACGCTTCTGGCTAATTTGGTGAATTCCAAACTATGCGTTTGCCACTGTTTATCATCTTTGCTCTTTCAGTAGATAGATAGGGTTCCTTCTGGAGCGGAAGTGACGTCACACGTCGATCGTCAAGCGTACGTATCCTCATGGGTCAAGGCCACGCCCCCCTCGTGACGTAGGAACGAGTCTAGGGTCTCGAGGCCACGCCCCTCGACCAATGGTGACGTAGGAACGTACCTCGTGTCTCTAGACCACGCCCCTCGGCCAATGGTGGCGTAGGAACGTCCCCTCATGTCTTGCTGACCAATGGTGGACGTCCTCGTGACGTCGGAACGTGTCGTCGACCAATGGCAGCATAGCAGCGTCAGTGGTGGGAATAGCAACACCCCCAGCGACCAATGACAGCTCAGAATTTGAATAAACATCATAGAAATGGCGGTATAGCGATGAGGGACCAATGGTGACATAGTAACGCCCTCCTCGTGACGTCGGAACGTGTCGTCGACCAATGACAGCATAGCAGCGTCAGTGGTGGGAATATCAGGCCAATGGTGGCATAGTAACGCCCTCCTCGTGACGTCGGAACGTGTCGTCGACCAATGACAGCATAGCAGCGTCAGTGGTGGGAATAGCAGGCCAATGGTGGCATAGGAACGTCCCCCAATGTCTTGCTGACCAATGGAGGACGTCCTCGTGACGTCGGAACGTGTCGTCGACCAATGACAGCATAGCAGCGTCAGTGGTGGGAATAGCAGGCCAATGGTGGCATAGGAACGTCCCCCAATGTCTTGCTGACCAATGGTGGACGTCCTCGTGACGTCGGAACGTGTCGTTGACCAATGACAGCATAGCAGCGCCAGTGGTGGGAATAGCAACACCCCCAGCGACCAATGACAGCTTAGAATTTGAATAAACAACATAGAAATGGCGGTATAGCGATGAGGGACCAATGGTGACATAGTAACACCCTCCTCGTGACGTTAGAACGTTTTCCTCGACCAATGATGCCACAGAAACGTGTCCTCGACCAATGGTGGACATCCTCGTGACGTTGGAGGCCAATGGTGTGCATCAACGGCCAATGAGAAAGACGTGCATCGACTAATGGTGGAGTCGTACCACAATATTAACGAAAAGACGCCCCCAGTCCCCCCCATTCCCCCGAAAAGACGTTCCCAGTCCCCCCATTCCTCCCGAAAAGACGCCCCCCCAATAATAACGAAGCTACACGTCAACGTAACCAATGAGAACGATGTTCAATCGCTGGTCGGTGACTGCGTTCTATGAATTGACAAAGAGAAGAAGACGAATGACAGACAAAGAGAGCCATTTTTCCTCGTATTTTTTTGTAATTAAAACCTACAACCATTAGCGTAAAACTTCTAAATTTTTTCAATTTATATTTTACGAGTTACCTCGTATATATTTTATCGATTACCATAATAACAAAAATTCGTTTATTTTTCAATTTATACTTTACATGATCAGTTGAAATCTTTATAAAATAGATCTTGCTACTGAGAATAATGACATCATCGGATACGCCGGCTATTAAAAATGTCTCACGCGATCACGATATATAGCCGGAAACACGTGCACATTCCAATTCGATTATTTAATGTAAGATAAAATATATTCTCTCATGGAGGCAGGAAGTTAATAATTAAGCCCGGCATGTGATGCATAAATGAATAGTCTTACGAAATATTGCGCAACATAGTTTTAGCGTGGGAGAGGTAAGAAGATATAATTAAACGTGTTCATGTTCACAGCGTTATTTCGTAAAACGTAGTCATTACAACATGAACAGTGTGGAAGTAAGAGCCAAAAGTGAAATGATGCTGCTTAATACTTTGTATAATTTTGAGCATTTAAAAGTATTAGTTGGATTAAGTTCAGCTCGATCATTTGGACCGGGTGTTAAATTAAGCAGCGAGAATAATGAGATATCGTTCGGTATATGTGATTGGATCCAATTCATCGATGAACTTAATCGTAAATATAATCAGTTTTTCCTGATGCCTCTGCAATGCTATTGTGAAGATGAACCTCCAGAATGTTGTGAATTGTTAGCAATTGAAACTCAAGCGACAGATCAACTTAAATGGCTCAATGTTAAGAAACTTGGTGTTACTTTGCAGATATTTGAAAAAGATGTTAAAAATCTTATTGAAGGAAATGAAAAGTTAATTTTACCACGCATTCGTTTTCTCGAAGGACTGAGATTTTTAGATTACTATTGTAATGCGTTAAAAATTGCTACTTCATTCAAAAACGATTTACAACCAATAGACATTTTATATTCATTTTGTGAGGCTTCTTGTGATACTAGTATTGTAAGTTTAGCATTAAGGGAATATTTGTATTATTATAAGGAAGATACAATTAGTGAATTAAATAGCAGTATTTTTGAATAAAGAATTAAAACATTTATTTCTATTTATTATACCAGGGTAGTGGGGGTGACTAAGAATATTATTTATATTGGCTTTTGGAGCGAAAGACATTTATTTCATCGATGACTTCCATACGGTGTAGATTAGAAGAGTTGTACGAAAAAATACAAAAGTTAAAAGCCGATATACAGTGGTACGAAGATAGAACTGCAATTGAAAAACGATTTGCAGAGTTTAATTTGTCAGAAAGAAAGTTACCAAAAACAACACAATACCCGTTAAAAAGAATTCAACCGACAAGATGCCTCCACTAACAACCTCATTCATCATCCTTACAGCTATTGTTAACAATGTCCTTTATACAAACGTTCCAAACAACGTTAAGAACCAGGCGATATGTTTTAATGATGAAAAAACTGATTGTAATCGACCGAACTGGACTCTAATGGATCATGAAGTGGTGAATTATGGACAGCTTCCAGTATTTTTCAAAGCGATACCAAAATCAGGAGGAGCATTCTATAAGATCAAGCTAATATCCCCAAATAACACCGAAAGTGATTCAAAATGGTACAAAACTAATAATGATGACATCGATCAATATGGTTTATCGATTATACTCTTAAGTATTATATTCGTAATAAATGCCTTTATAGCGATTAATATCATTAAAAAATTTCTTGTAAATCGTAAATGCGAATCATCTTGCATTAAAATAAATATGTAAAACTGTTAAAATAAAACTAAAATAAAACTTTTAATCTTTTATTTAAAAAAATCCAATTTATATAGGTAATATTTTGTTACACAGCCATTGACGGAGGTGATCCACATTTATCGAGGAGCAGGAAAATAGTCCAGTAGCGTGGCAGTTGTATTCATGTGGAGCAAAGCCTCCAGTGGAGTATGGAGAATCATCAAACTTGCAAACATCAATAATTATGGGACAGGCGTCAAGCATATAACATTTGTATCTTAAAAATTCTGCTTGTTGTTCTCCGCGAACGTAGATGTAGTCAGCTGCATACAACAACTTAGATTCCAGTATTTTATTTATTTTTGAATATTTAACATCTCCATTAGAATACCGAAGACCATGCACGTTTTTCTCCAAGTACACAGCAGTCTTCTTATCTTGATTACTTAATGTAGCAAACGGTTGTGGAGGTTTAAATATATAATGGCAATGTTTAAAGCCAATTTCAATGCTAAGTTCTTTGGGAACAAACCACCCATCTACGGTGAATCCTTGAATGTCAACTAATGCGATCCTCATGATGGCTGATAGTATACTGAATTGGATATGATTGAATAAGTCAAGTTAAATGATATTTTTGATAACTTCAGTTAGAGGAAAGTATTCGAGTAGATTGTCGTGGACAATTAAACAGTACGCTCGAGTGCCTGCAGGAAAACCTTCATCTGCTTCGATTTCCAACTTAATATCAACGGTTCCCGATCTAAATGACGTATCATCCTGTTTGGAGCAGTCGAAAGTAAACAAAGCATATTTTTTAAAAGCATTATAATCCAAGATTGGATGTTTTGTTGACGAATGAGTATAACTGAGAAAGAATTGGGTATAGTTGTAGTGAGCTATAGCATAATCATTTTTCGCAAAATCCAATTGCATTCTCTCGTTAGGCCAATATTCACCATTAATAACCACTCGTACGCTGGACACCTTAATGTTATCGAATAACGTTGGATTGGCGTGAATGTCATCTCGTTTAGAAGTTTGAAAAGCTACAATGACATAGCGTGGACGTTCAACAGCTGAAGTTGTCTTTACACTCCATATCTCACGTCGGGATCCAGCCGTAAGTGAAGGTAGTTCATTAAGTTCCCATTTACGGAAAGGTATGGTTATCGGCGTATTATTCTTAATCGGAGTCATTAGGTCAATTTTCACATCGTCATTCGGAAAGACATGTTTGACCTTCAGTTTCATGCTGGTAACAGTTAAAGACACTGTTGTTGTTGTTGTGGCATTAGGTTCTTTCACTAAAATACTGTCTCTATCATTACGTGCTCGAACAAATCGAAACACTTGACGACCATAGGTTAATTTATTGTAATCGTTGAAAATGTTGAAAATATGTTTTATCGGAATCAGTAAACTAAAGCTGTCTCCCGATAAATGTGGATTATTGGGATAGTTCCATCCTGCAGTACTGAGATACTTGGAATCGTCAGGAGTGTAACACAACAAACTGCGAATAGTGCTAACTACACCAGGATCTCGAACTATTTCCATGTCGTGTGAACTTTGGATGTATGTACATGTATCAAACAAGAAGGCTCCAGCATTCGGTGCAAGAGAAACAGTTCCAGTACCCACTTTCTTTATACTTCCTTTAATTTCCAAAAGTGTTTCGTGTATGGCAAAAAATGCATCTGATTGATTGATGATAAACTCGACAACGTCGCTATTATTAAATGACTTGATGTAAGGTGTATATGTACGAAATTCTTCTTTTCTAATAGTATCGTCGAACTGAGGTTTCTGGTACAGATCTAAAATAGGTGGTTGAGGTTCCTGAACCTGTCGTCGAATGTATTGACGTTTTGACATCTTTTAGCTGTAATCCAATGGAAACGAGAAAGGCTTTATTGACAGCAGACACGTCACGTCGCTTGTAAGATTTGCGTGAGACTAATGGATATTGATGCGTAGAGCTTTGTTTTATAATTAAACCCATCTATATCGTTTCCTTAAAATCCAAATGAAGTGTACTTTTCTCTCCTCTAAAGTTGACTGGTCTTAAATCTTGATCGAGTACGCTAACGGTAATGTTGGCAATTTCACGTATGCTATTGCTTACTGGTATGTATATAGGATTATGAGGACGTTCGTCAATAGAGAAACCAGGATCAACACTTATCGGAAAATGTAGAACGGTGTGCGCAGGTCTGTCCTCGTAAAAGGCTCCTTCGGTAATGTTGCATTCAAAAAGTAGGCTCGATACTTTTATAATGTTTACAGGTTGGTCCGAAGAATGCATTTTTCCTGGCACCAATATTCTGTTTGATGAGAAACCCAATATTTTGCCGAGACTGTCATCTTTCTCGAAAGTAACAGCATGATCTTGACTAAAGATTTCACACTTGAGCGTATTGTTGTTGGGTCTTAAGATGAACTCATTATCTCGAATCGAATTATATTTATCGATTAATGCGTTATAAATATACGTTTCGATATCGGTAATTTCATAAGATCCAGACGGAATATCGATGCTACACAACTTTTTTCGATCATTTTTCTCGTAGTAGTAAAACTTTTCGCCATCGATGTTTGGAATCGAATTAAATGTATGAAATCCCAACACTGCTACATAATACTGTCGGTTAGGGTTAAGCACAAGAGGTACTTGAGGAGTAAACGAAAACTCGTTGGAAGTACTTGTCAAGGTCAACAATCGAGACATGACTGATACATTTGAATAGGTGTATGAAATTAAATAGCAAAATATGTTAAAAATTCCTTTATTTATTCTTATACTGTTACAAATTTTTCTCATAATATGACACATTACAAAATACACATCTACTTTCCATATACATGCCGCAAACATCACTCCATTCATGTCTATCATAGTCTTTCTTGCAGGGTAAATAATCTTCTAGTGCGCGACGAATATCTTGAGGTAGTTCATACCAAACAACGCTCGTTATATTTTTCATAAAAATGCAAATGGCACTTCTCAATATATCGTTAGATGGTTCCATTGTAGAGAAACTTTAAACAAAGATGTCCACAGTTAATTTGGTTATAACTTTGATATTGGTCGTTATTGTAGAAAATTCTTCCACCGTTCAAGTAGGATACTAGTTCTCGCGGTGGTTTCAAGCAACCATATGAATCAAAGTACTCTATATCGTTGTTTATCTTTCTGTAAGCTACCCAATGTGTACCGGGGTTTGTGGAAATGTCGAGATTAATAATAGCACATTCATGTTTACGAGGGCTACGTGGTAAATTATCTCGCATGAACACGCCGCGGAAATTTGAAATTTTAAGTAGTTTAACAAATCTATTTAAATCCACATTGGTTAAAGGCCTATTAGGTAGCTTCAGCGGAAGTTTTTTGTCTTTTTTAAATATAATCCAAAGCCACCTTTAGCGTTTTTTCGCAGGTATAATCCTTTGCCTAGATGTTCCATTGCATTGTTGTGACGTTTATCTTCTTCTAGTTTCTTTTGAGCATTCTTTGAATCGATAACAGTTTTCGCTATCGCGCTTGCGCCCCCAGCGAGGCTTCCGAGAGCTGATAGGCCTGCAAAGATTGGGATTAAAGGTAAAATCCCACCAGATTTTGGTTCAAATGGAATAATTCTTGGAACACGTACATTTTTCTTCCCACCTACATTCTTAACGGCTGTTCTAGCTGCTGCAAGTGCAAGTAGAGCGGATTTACGCAGATTTGGTGACGGAGGAGCACGTTTCAATGTTTTGATAATTGGCTGTAACACATGTCGCTTAAATGAACCAACACCTTTACCACGTTTCATACCCATACCCAGTTTTCGTTTAGCTTTCATTGCTGTAGTAGTTAACCAGGCAGCGGTTTTTTCACCCAAAGATGCGTCTTTTGCTTTAACTCGTTCCCACGCTTTATTTTCCAACACCCAATCTGCTTTATGTCGATCTTTCAATGAATTACTTTGGGAATATGCGAGATCGTGATCTCTCGCAGCTCGATCTAACGGATTTATCCCCGGATCTCCACGAGCTAGACGTTTCTGTAATTTAGTTCCAGGTCCTAGATATTGGTAACCAGGAGCATGCAATTCAAACGGTAGACTATTGATCAGAGAATTCAACACTCCTTCACCTTGAACGATCAACATTGAAATGAATCGCTTTTTGAAAAATGTCTTTATATAACCATGTGTACAAAATACATCTCAATCACAAGATGAAGGTCATTCAACAAGACAAGACACTAGCAGTGGAAAACTTGGATTTTGTCGACAACGTGACAAGAACCAGCAAACATGGTGTATTGCTACCACATTCATTTCGTGCTATCATATGTGGTCCAAGCGGATGTGGAAAAACTAATGTTATGTTGGCATTACTTTTTGACCTGAATGGCGCTAAATTCAAAAATGTTTACGTTTATTCAAAGTCGTTGTTTCAGCCCAAGTATCAATTTTTGAAGGAAGTGTTGGAGTCTGTGAAAGAAGTAGGTTATTTTCCATTTAAAGATAATGATGATGTTATAAGCCCAAGTAAAGCTAAACCAAACTCAATATTCATATTTGATGACGTATCAACGGATCCACAACAAACAATACGTGAATATTACTGTATGGGTAGACATAAAGACATTGATTGTGCATACCTATGTCAATCATACAGTCGAGCAGGCAAACAACTTTTACGTGATAATGCGAATCTTATTGTATTGTTTAAGCAAGATGAGCTCAATTTGAAACACGTCTTTGATGACCACGTATCACCTGATATGACATTTGAGCAATTTAAACAATTTTGTTCCGAATGTTGGAAGGACAAATACGGTACATTCGTCATTGTTAAGGATTTCGATATTTCTAACGGACGATATCGTAAAGGTTTCGACAAGTTTATAAAACTGTAGGTATGATCGAAAAACACGCATTGTATAACAATATGTCAGACAAAGAGGTAGCTGCGCGCACGCGTAAAGTTGCCGAACTAGCTCGTGTCATTCGCAAAAAGTATTTGGCATTAAAGTTAGGTAAAACAGAACAAGATGAGTCGCTAAATAAACTCTTTAAGCCCATAGCTAAACCTCTAACAGATATTGCGCAATCGTCAAAAACGTTGCATCATGCTATTAATAACAAGCTTAGACACGTTAAAAAAGAAGAGGTGAAAACGGAGGAAGAGATAAAAAAAGAAGCCAGAGATGACGATGTATTTTCCGATGCAGCATCAATCGATCAAGTTAACGAACATGACATATTTGATCCTAATAATGTTTCGAAAGAGGCTATTGATGAATATATCGAGCAATATCCTCCAATGAGCCATAAGTATAAAAAAGAATTTTGGATGAAAGATAATAAAATTGATAAAAACTACGGACCTATTTACAATGATGAAATTGGCTGGATGTTGGGTAAACGACGAATAAACTTTAACAAAAACAAAGGTAGTATACAAGTCATTAGTGATGGTAGTGGGGAAGGAGGATGGGTGCCGAGAACGCCAGGTCTATACCAACTAATTTTCTATGATAACCCTGAAGATTATAATGATACAGATTTAAAGCACTATAAAAGTTTATTAAATAGTACAGAAGTTCATCTGGATTCCAAAGGTCGTCTTAAAGGTGCAACTGGGAAAAAATATCATCATATTATCAAACCGCTATTTAAACCTACCGATGAAACAACAAAGAAATCGCCACCGAAAACTCGATCTACTGCATTAAAGAGACAACCTTTCGAAGGTCTTGTTCGTTTAGCAAAAACGACTCGTTCATCATCGATGACAACGTCTCCTCGAACATCGTTATCTTCACCATCTAGCTCCAAAGGGTCAGGGCTCGTCGATAATTCTCATTTGATCTACAACGATAATCCTATTGAATATGTATATTGGGATGATCCAAACGAACTATGCGACAGACTCAAATTGCTGGTTGCTTCCCAAGAAGCAGGAAACACATCCCACAATAACGAAATTGTTGCCATTATCAACGAATTACGTGAAGCAGATATTATATATTAATGTTTGGATTATTGGAACATCATTTCCAACATGAGTGTTGACAAGTTTGGTCGTCATCATTACCGTTCTAATGAACAAGTTGTTAAAAAGCTACGTGAAGGCTTAAAGCAATCCATTTTGGATTTACAAAACCAGATACATGAAGTACATAAAGACATTACACGAGATCCTCCTGTAGCAGGTAATCATCTTTCCAATAAGAAATATGTAGATGACAGCATTGTTCGTGCGAAAACTTTTCTAAGAAAAGAGAATAATTTGATACAAAAAAATAGAATTCAAAAAGATACTCAACTCGAACAAAAAATCTCAAACTCCATTAGTAAAATAGAAGTTAATTTAAGTAAAAAAGTTAACGAGTTGTCTGATGAGAATAAAATGACTGCTTCGAAAATATCTGATTTATCAAAACAAATGCATGAATTTAAAAAGGATCTTGATATATTTAAACAAGAAATGACGAAGAATATTACAGATGCCGCCAACCAAAATGCACAAATTATGATGAAAACGTTGGAAATAGAAAAAAAGATTAAAACGGCGGATCTTAATTCACATGATTTAGATGAGCGTCTTAATGTAATGGAAGATTACCTCTTACATAATAAAGCCAACGGAACAACGAATTAGCGTTAGTTCAAAGAATCGAATCGTTGGAAGCTAGACATGGCATTTACCGAGGAGAAGATACAACTAGTTAACGAGCTACACAAGCCTGCGCGAAAAAATTATCCTCGTCGACGAACAATCATTAAAGGACTAGACGATTTGTGGCAAATGGACCTTGCTGAGATGAGACCTTATGCCAGTCAAAATAAATCTTACAAGCTCATTCTTGTTGTAATTGATTGTTTTTCAAAGTTTGTGTGGACTCGACCATTAAAGACGAAAACAAGGGAGGAAATTACTCGAACATTTTCGGATATTCTCGCTCATACTCGACGATGTCCGAAAAATTTACAAACAGACCAAGGCACAGAATTTTTCAATTCCAAGTTTCAAAATCTCATGAAAAAGCATAGTATTAATCACTATAATACCTTTAGTGTTAAAAAAGCAGCCATATGTGAACGAGTTATTCGAACATTGAAGGAAAAACTTTACAAGTATTTCAGTCTTAATGGAACTTACAAATGGATTGATATCTTGCCTCAAATTACAAAAGAGTACAACAACACGAAACACAGCAAAATTCGACTTAGACCTATTGATGTTAATAAATCTAACGAAAATGACATTTTACGAAAATATTATACTCACTTGAAAATTGCCGGTCCAAGAAAATTGAAAGTTGGTGACGTGGTTCGCATTAGTAAAAATAAACACATTTTCGATAAGGGATATAAACCGAATTGGACAACAGAACTGTTTAAAATTACTGAAATTAAAATAACGAATCCCACAACATACTTGATTGAAGATATGACTGGAGCGCCTATCAAAGGAGCATTCTACGAAGAAGAATTACAGAAAACAAAAAATAAAGACATATATTTAGTAGAGAAAGTACTGCGCAGACGTGGAAATAAGATGTATGTTCAATGGTTGGGATTCGATAGTAGCCATAATAGTTGGATTAACATTAAAGATATCATTTAGGATCTACTTTTACATACACCGCGTAGATATACACTAAATGAGTGGGGGGTGACAAAAAGTATAAATTTCATATATGCTGCAAGCTCATGCCCAGTTGTTCCTGCCAGTTCATCAATATGAGTTCTCAAGATAGTGGTTATAGTTCATCAGACGATATGGTGGTAGCTGCTGATTCACCATCAGATGATATCGATTATGATGCTGAATTAGATAGAGTTTTGGCGAAATTCGAAGAAGCAGCCAAAAATGAACCATAATATTTACTAGAAGCATCCTTTCCGCTTGACAAGTGTATAATCAAAGTTGGCCTTTCTCCAGCTCGTGATTTTTCATCAACCATTATTTTGTGTCAGCACAACAAGAATGCAAGAATTAGTTTAAACACGTTCGAGTGGGATGATATAATCGGAATTTTTAAGCAGAAGATTTGCGATTTCTTTAACAGCACCTCTTAAGATGATTACAATCCTATCGAGTTTCAGTGTGGAGACTATTGTAAAATTAAACAAATAGTGTATGATTCAACCAAGTTCCTTGTTATTGAAAAGCATAGTCTGGAATACTATCTAGATGAAAGGGATGTCAACCAAATCCTAGAAGTAAACAGCAGTCTGGTGTGTCATCGTGTATCGTTATTGGATAATTTACACTTTCATGCTTATTATAGAAATGTTATCGATTTGATACAATCAAACTTTTGCAGCAGAAGCAGTTTATATGGACCACTTGAAGCTCTAACTGCGTTTTGCGAAATTTCCACAGACACTTTGTTCAGTAATGCTTTAAGAGAATATTTATATTATTATAAAATTAAAGTTGTAAATGATTTTATGTAATAATCAAAATAAATGCTATTTATGCAAACATGTCTTTTTTTATTTTCACGTTGAATGTCTCACAACGCTGGAAAAGATAAGCTGAGACTTAAAATTACAGGAAAACAATGTATATTTTTTAGAGTTTTTATTTTCTACTTATAATAATTACAAATGTTGATTTTCACTAAATTACAATTATCATTCTACATATTCATTTAACAAATAGCCAGTCCATTTTCGTGTGGAGATTGATAAAGCTATAAAAAAAAAATTGGTTATGTTTTCATTTATTAATTTTTGTTTTTACTCAATCATTGTGGTTTCATAATGACCCCAAGGTAAAGTGTCATGAGAATTTTGTTGCAAGTAACGTTTATCGTCATACGGACTTAATGCAATTTTTTCTTGTGTTATTGTAAAAAGATCATGGGCGTAGGAACGAAACGTTGATTGGGAAACACTTTTAGTTGTAAATTCGTTTAAACACTTAACATATTCATCGAAAGTAATGTCATTTTTTACCGTTGAATATTTTACACCCTTAGATTTTTTTGTGACGCCTAAATTATTTGCAAGTCTTTCAATATTTGCATCATCCATATTATTCTTGTATTTATCCCACAATGCATTTCGATCCTCATCCGTCGTACTAATCTTAAACGAATACATTTTAGATCTAAGTCCGACAAAATGAGTCATAATGCGACCGTTTGCCTCATCTTTCATCATTCCGAGAACTTTTTTGTTGACTTGAGGTATTCCATAAATATTATTCTCAGAATAGTCTGATGTATCGAATTTGGATAAATTTGCTTTAATAACATATCTGTAAACGTCATCACATTTTAATTCATAGATAAAACTATCAGTGTCCCCATACATTAGCTTACAATTTTCAACTCTCATATATGGCAGCATAAAGTTATAATGAAAATCGTACATACACACTTTGGATATATCTAAAATTGACATGCCGATGTACAATGGTTTGTTGAAAATGAGCTCTGTTTTGTTAAGTTCGATTGTCATTAAATTTTCATTAAACACAGTTCTATTATGAAATCTTGGACTAGCAATCAAATTTTTCGCTCCATATCTTCCATCCCATTTTGATACAAGTTTTACAATGCGATGTTTCCTAATGTTTTCCATCGTTTTACCAAATATGGCGTTGTTGGCTAACTTGTACAAGTCTTTTTCAAATGCTGTAGTTGCTGCAGTTCGCAATTTTGTATTAAGATCGATATATGGCTTAAGCCAAGCGCTCTGTTTGAATTTCAACACTTTATGGATTTTTGTTAGTTTGAGTCCTGCATTCAGAGCTTGTTTTAGATTGCGATAATGCAAAGTGTACTCTTTTTTATGGTACAAGGTGGTCATAAGTTTTGGAAGCTTACTTCTTGGTGGCACACGATGTTCGCAACAAAACGGTAAATCTCGATGTAAGTCATGCAAGTGTTCTGGGTATTCCAAATCCACTTGTAGTATGTATCCTGTATCTCCATCGTCAGGAATAGACAAGACATCAATATTGGTATCGACCCACTCGAAACCCCCATATGGTAAGAATTGAGACATTGCCCAACCATACAAATTGTTGACATCTAAATATAGCACATATTTACTAGGCTTTGATGGATCATAATTATGCATGTATTTGTTATTTGCCTCAGAATACCGATTACTTACTTGACTTATACCACCTCGGATAGCTTTCTCAATAAACATGATTTTATCGATATCATTCAGCAGTTCAAGTTTACATCCAGTATATTTAAGCATTTCATCCCAAGAAAATCCAGGCATGGTATAGTACCATGCAGGATCAAGACTGTATGTACTTCGACATTTTTGTCGAAAATTTTCAAAAATGCAAGGCAGTAACATAATATCAGTTTTCATGTACAACATACTATATTCCAAAATATTTTTAATACCGAATGACTGCCAAACATTCTGAGCATGATGATACATATTTTTGGAGATGTGTTCACCCGATAATGAGCTGTAAAATTTATCAATTGATGGTAGTTGCGTTTCATTCAATTTATTGAAAGACTCAATATATTCGTATGGGAATATGCCTTTTCGTTTCAATAATTCCATTTGTTCGGGAGTGGTATTTGGAAATTCGCTAGCTAAATATCTTAAATCCTCAGGTTGCAATGTGAAAGCCAACTTGTCCAATGATGAATTTAAAAATCTCAGTGAATCAACGAACCTCAACTTAATACTGACCTCAGAATCGTATATTGTAAATGAAATATACTTTTCCTTATTTATTGGTAGTAAGCTGATACTACCATTTTTCGCAAGATCTCTAATCATCATATGCGAATCGTAACCGCTAAGATTATGAAAAAAAATTGGGACAACGAAAAGTTTTTTGAAATTTAAGTTACACACTTGGTGTGCGAGTCCTCGAAAATCTCCGGTAAAATGGTCATGATCACGAACAATTACATCCTTATCTGAAAACGTTTTTTCGCAAATGTGACAATTAGATGCATTAAAACTGGGTGTGACATTCATAGGTACAATATCTTTAATTTTTCCTTGCACAAATGCCGCCAACAACGTCATTTCCTTGGCAAACCACTCCATGCAATCTTCACCTGCGTAACTTCGGTAAAACGACAGAGATTCATCGTAAGAGCATTTTACGTAATAACCTGCACTAAAGGCTTTATGCTGCTGATACTTAATTGTTTTGCATTTTAATGGACTGTTTTTAACTTTGTTCAACATTGACTCAAAATCGGCATAGACTACAAAAGGAGTTGTTTGTTTATAAATATGATTTTTAAATTCAACATTCTGATATGATGGAAAAGAAACTTTACATTCATTAATTTTCTCACAGTATTTTGCATGATCATTTAATCTGTCAAAACTACTAAAATAATTCAAACACCTATCACATAAAAAATTTTTATTACGGTTCTTACTTAACTGCCTGGACATAAGTCGAGACATATCTTTAATCATGCAATAATGATACTTAATTTCTACAGATTCATCGTGAGCCATAGGTGCTTCGTAGTCATTCAATTTTGGAAAATATTTATCTTGTACAATCAATAAATTTACATGTTTAGTTAATTTGGTTTTGCATAGCCTTACCGGCGTTGTTACGTAAAATGTTCTCTCTTTAGCAACATTCATTTCTAACCCGTACACGTTTACAGAAATATTATTTAACTTTTCAAATTTTGAAATACCCTTTATAGTCATAGGTGTCTCTAGCCCATCGATATTTAAGACAGTCGCATAATGTGGATATGAAGATGTACGATCTGAACTGCATTTAGCTGGATAAATCGCTGAAACTATGCTCCAAAAAAAGCATGCTTCATCATCGTTTTTGATATTAATACATGCGTGCTTCTTTTGGATTTGTTCTGGTAGTCTAATGAACGACGAAGCTCCATTTCCCACTTCATATTTATTTATATTGACTTCTAAAGAAACTATTTTTTTCAAAGCCCACCCTGATCCCGTTTCTTCAAATTCCGATAGCTTAGACATTAATTTATCGACTATGTTTGTGTGAAACCATAAAACCAAGTCCGTTCCTGCGTCTGTGGCTTCGTTTTTGGTATTAAAATATTTAAATTGGTTAATATCACCTCCTTGATTTGATTTTCTAATAAATTCTCCACATAATGTCATATTACATTTTATCATATTTAATTTTTTTAAAATGTTTTTAATTCGAATTCTAAATAACTTAAAACAATCCCCGAAAAATTGCATTAAATCTTTGTGTCCTAGATTAATAATTATACCTGTTCTGATTCTACTCTTGAATGCGGAATTTACATCTTCCCATTTAACCCGACGATGTTTAATAATTCCACCACCCACGCGAAGACCGAAATTTTGAATTTCCGATTTAATTGTCTTTAAATGCCCCGCGTTTGTCTGTAGTTGCCGTAATTTAGCTAATTCCAAGTCCCCACACCGAATCGCTTTAGTAAACAAAGTCAAATGTCTTTTAATGTGATTTAACCAAATATTCGCTTCTCGCGGTGTATAATTTCGAAACAAAACATCACGCGCTTGAATTAAATGTTGTACAATGTCACTACTAAGATCACCAATGTTACTCATGATTAAGTAAAAAGCAATAAATCAATAAATGAAAAACTCACCAATATTTTTTTTTATCCTCTAATTTTCTATTATTTCAAACGAGGCGGCTGGCTGCACCTTTCCAGTGGCAACGTTTCCTCGGAACACCAAGCTGTACTTTCCCTCGCTGAAATGTTCCAAATGCGGCCTGTAGAGTTCAACCACCCTTTGCGGCAAGAACGTCACCTCCTTTTCTAATTCAATAAGGATGGATTTCCCAAATTTCGTATCGACTTCTCTTGCCGCAATTATCTTCTGGGGTACTCCTACGGGTAGGCTGTTTAGCTTTCTAATTGGCTTGATTGTCTTCTCTGTAAGCAGAGAGGATGCATTAATCTTTTTTAGGTCCATCTGCAACAATATATATTTTCTTAATTTAACAGTAACATATCTTTGACTAGCAATTTCTTAATTTAACAGTGAAATATCTTTGAGTAGCAATATTATTTTACAAAAATTCTATCTATTATAATATGTATATTTTTTAATTTAACAATGAAATAGTTTTAACTAACAAAACTTTCATAGAAACAAAAAATTACAAATACCGCACTATTTACAAACATTTTTTTTAGAACGGAGAATATAACCAAGTAATTTGAATAAAATGTTTAAATCAGAAAAATTATTAAGAATTGGAAATTAGTAAAGATAATGATGAATTCTAAATGATATAAAAAAGGTTAAGTATTATAAAACTTACTTTTGTATATATAATTGCCGGCACTTCACAAACACAGAACTTCTCCGAACGTTACTTTGTATAATTGCTGACGCTGCACAAAACACACAACTTGTCTGAAGGATGATCAGAATTGAACTGACGATATGTAGTGCATCTGCTCTTTATCTAACTGCCTCTCCCACGCTAAAACTATGTTGCGCAATATTTCGTAAGACTATTCATTTATGCATCACATGCCGGGCTTAATTATTAACTTCCTGCCTCCATGAGAGAATATATTTTATCTTACATTAAATAATCGAATTGGAATGTGCACGTATTTCCGGCTATATATCGTGATCGCGTGAGACATTTTTAATAGCCGGCGTATCCGATGATGTCATTATTCTCAGTAGCAAGATCTATTTTATAAAGATTTCAACTGATCATGTAAAGTATAAATTGAAAAATAAACGAATTTTTGTTATTATGGTAATCGATAAAATATATACGAGGTAACTCGTAAAATATAAATTGAAAAAATTTAGAAGTTTTACGCTAATGGTTGTAGGTTTTAATTACAAAAAATACGAGGAAAAATTGCTCTCTTTGTCTGTCGTTCGTCTTCTTCTCTTTGTCAATTCATAGAATGCAGTCACCGACCAGCGATTGAACATCGTTCTCATTGGTTACGTTGGACGTGTAGCTTCGTTATTATTGGGGGGGCGTCTTTTCGGGAGGAATGGGGGGACTGGGGGCGTCTTTTCGGGGAATGGGGGGGACTGGGGGCGTCTTTTCGTTAATATTGTGGTACGACTCCACCATTAGTCGATGCACGTCTTTCTCATTGGCCGTTGATGCACACCATTGGCCTCCAACGTCACGAGGATGTCCGCCATTGGTCGAGGACACGTTTCTGTGGCATCATTGGTCGAGGAAAACGTTCTAACGTCACGAGGAGGGTGTTACTATGTCACCATTGGTCCCTCATCGCTATACCGCCATTTCTATGTTGTTTATTCAAATTCTAAGCTGTCATTGGTCGCTGGGGGTGTTGCTATTCCCACCACTGACGCTGCTATGCTGCCATTGGTCAACGACACGTTCCGACGTCACGAGGACGTCCACCATTGGTCAGCAAGACATTGGGGGACGTTCCTATGCCACCATTGGCCTGCTATTCCCACCACTGACGCTGCTATGCTGTCATTGGTCGACGACACGTTCCGACGTCACGAGGACGTCCTCCATTGGTCAGCAAGACATTGGGGGACGTTCCTATGCCACCATTGGCCTGCTATTCCCACCACTGACGCTGCTATGCTGTCATTGGTCGACGACACGTTCCGACGTCACGAGGAGGGCGTTACTATGTCACCATTGGCCTGCTATTCCCACCACTGACGCTGCTATGCTGTCATTGGTCGACGACACGTTCCGACGTCATGAGGAGGGCGTTACTATGTCACCATTGGTCCCTCATCGCTATACCGCCATTTCTATGATGTTTATTCAAATTCTGAGCTGTCATTGGTCGCTGGGGGTGTTGCTATTCCCACCACTGACGCTGCTATGCTGCCATTGGTCGACGACACGTTCCGACGTCACGAGGACGTCCACCATTGGTCAGCAAGACATGGGGGGACGTTCCTACGCCACCATTGGCCGAGGGGCGTCGTCTAGAGACACGAGGTACGTTCCTACGTCACCATTGGTCGAGGGGCGTGGCCTCGAGACCCTAGGCACGTTCCTACGTCACGAGGGGGGCGTGGCCTTGACCCATGAGGATACGTACGCTTGACGATCGACGTGAGACGTCACTTCCGCTCCAGAAGGAACCCTATCTATCTACTTCTTTCTTTTTGTAGGTTTATCGTTATTCTAGCTCTTACTGGTCTGTGGTCGCTTCCTACTGATAGTTTATTAAGTACAGTGACATCTTGAATAATTTGCTTTTTGTCTGTTATTATATAATCATATTCGCTCTTAGTTCTTCCATCTGGACTAACCCACGTCCATTTTCTACTCTGTTTCTTCTTAAAAAAGGTGTTCATTGCATACAGTTTGTGTTGCAGTAGAAAGTTGGTAAGTATTTCGCCTCTTTCGTTTCTTACTCTGATTCCAAAATCTCCGATTGCTACTTCTTGTTCGTCCTTTTTCCTTCCGAGTTTCCCGTTAAAATCTCCCATTATCAGATTGTAATGGGCCGGTTCCTGCTTTTTTGCTCTTTCGATTTCCTCATAGAAGGCTTCAACAAACTCATCTTCGTAATCGCTGGTGGGGGCGTATACCTGGATTATTTTCAGATTGTATCTCTTATTTAGTCTTAGATTTATATACATAACTCTTGGGGAAATGCAGCCAATGCTCTGTATCATTTTCTGTAATTTTTTGTGTACTAATAAACCTACTCCTCCAGTTGTCGATTCTGTTTCCCCATTATAGTGGAATATGTTGCCTGATTTTAGTTTGACCTGATCTTCACCTCTTCTTTTGACTTCGCTAATTCCTATAATATCCCATTTCACATGTCTGAGTTCTTCCTCCAGTTCCGTCATTTTTTCATCTTTGGATAAGGTTCTTACATTATACGTAATTATGTGCAGCGTTCGTCGTTCTTGGTAGCCTCTTACATCCCGGAGATTCTTTGCACCCTCTGCCCGCTGTCCGTGAATCCTACCGCTACCTTGGTTGGGAACTAGCGAGCAGCCGGGGACTAAGGGCCCTTTTCTTGAATGTCTATTCATGCTGAGGGGTTTATACATTATTATCTTAATAATATACACCGATTAATATATTTTATTTTAATTATTTTTATTTAGTTTAGGATAGATTGGGTTCCTTTTCGGGGCTATGAGATGACCTACCGACGTTTGTAGATCACCATCTGTCTGCTAAACATAACAAGACATTCAATATATTTTTTTTAACATTTTCCACGATTTTCCATATCGACCTTGCACAGGTAAACTATTAGTCTATTGCATATAGTTCCAATTGTTGTATATTTACCACTGAAGCTAGTATGAAAACGTAAAGTGTTCCTCATTTAAAAATGAATCGTTAATATATTACTTAATTGTTAATTTTTTTATAATAACACCGCACATTTAAGTTCTTTAGTAATGAGAAAAATTACAGGAACTACGCTCGGAGATCAAAAGATAAGTGGTGAAATTAGAAGAAAATGTAACGTACAGTGTATAAATAAATGAACACAAAATTGAAAAAAAACATGGAATAACAACATAAGCAGAATGGAGGAGACCAGTGTCATCAAAATAGCAAGAGATAAGTGGAATGACAGCCTTTCATAGAGGTATTAATCCGCCAATGAACATGCAGAATTGCTTATAAAGAGGAATAAGAAGAATTTCAGTTCTTTAAAATATAAGAAACTTATTTTTTTCTTTAAAAATTTTGTTTAATGATTTTAGTAATTTCTAAAATTTGTTAAATATAATACAGAATTTATTGATCATTTTTATTTTTCATTATTATCTAGTATTTATGTTCAATTGCTGCATTTAGATTATCATTATATTCTAAAATAGTATTTATATAAGTCGATGAGCAGAGTAATAAGTGTTTATGCACGTATATTACGTAAAAAGAAGTATTCCCTTCAAAAAATATATCATAAAATTTAAATTATAGAGAATATTTGTGATACTATACATTTTTATAGATTTGGAAACGTCGCAGTCAACTCTCAATATGGCCGCCCAAAAAGTGTGAAATTTTCAATTTTCAAAGTCATTTTTTATTTAAAAAAATGGAAATTCCGCAAATTTTTTTTTTGGAAATAGCTTAAAATAATGTATATTTTCAAGATTTACAAAAATTTTTCTCGGAAGCGGGTTGCTGATAAATGTGCCGGAACCCTTACTATTCTTACGCTGATTTTTAAAGCAGCAGCTACACGCTAAAATAATAGAAATTTTTATAAAAATAATGATATTTTATTCGCATATTACCTCTTGCACAGCAAAGGGCCATTATTATTCCTTTCTTCTTCAAAATAGTTAACTAATGAAGCCACAAGTTCTTTGCTTCGACTATTTAGCTGTTTGGGCATTTTGACAAGTAAATAAATGTTTTTCACGAGATAATTTCAAAAATCGACGATACCACGAGTACAAAAGTCACAGAACACTGATTGAAAACTCAACAAACGACGCGGCAACATGACAATATTTCTGGTAGTGACTAATCCTCCGTCAATAATTGGCGGTTTCTTTATGAACATTTCAACACAAAATTTTACAATGACGACCGTCTAAATCAAAAAAAGCTATATATACATAGCTGTATGTACATTATTTTGTTACAAAAGTTTTTTTATTGATCGGGTTATTTTTAGAAATGATTGTTTAGCAAATTAAAGTAACATACACTTTTCTACAGAAATGTAGCCACACATACAATAGAATTACGACCTTGGTGACGTGCACGCAACTTTATTTGGCTTTTACTGTATATATATATTATGATCTATTACAGTTTTCTCCTAAAGAAGTCACAAAATTGTGACGAAATATTGAGACAGAACAAATAGAGTTTTATTTCCTACAGACAGATTGCTGATAATATAAATTAATATTTAAAACAGTACGGTCGAAAAATAATGTAATATATATATATATATATATATATATATATATATATATATATATATATATATATATATATATATATATATATATATATATATATATATATATAATATATAAAGATATAAAATATATAAATAAAATATAAAATATATAAAGATTTACTTTTACATATACACACCATAATACACCTGCATACAAAACATGTTGCATACTATCAAGACAGGTTTAATATACTACTTCGATTAATATAAAAGCAAGAACTTCTAATTACCTTTTAATCACTATTTTTGTTTTTTTTTTCTGTTCTCTATGGATCAGTCAAAACACACCATTAAAAGATGTCACTAACAAAATTTTAACTTTCCAACTAAACTTTAAAATGTATTTTGTCCATTATTTTACATGTTATATGTGTGTTTTTAATGTTGAATGTCGTAGCTTCACACAAATAATCTCAACGACTAGTAAGTTGTAATGACAATTTGAGATATGTTGTAAATATTTACACTTTCTTCTAATTACAGTGCCTTGAAGAAGGAATAAAAGAATTCCGAAAGCTCGACCAAAAGTCAAAGGAGTGTTTCTATAACATACCGGCCAAACCTACTGACTACAGCCCTAATAAACTGTGTTGTTCGTTTATATCGACAGTCAATAATATCCAGTATTTCTTATATATATATATATATATATATATATATATATATATATATATATATATATATATATATATATATATACATCCCACTATCGTTTTAAGCTCTTTTCACGTTGCAGTAATTTAGCATCACCAAGAAATGCTATCATTTTCTATTTATAAGTCGTGTATGTTCGTTAAGTGCACCTTTGTAGGCTTGGCACCGTTGTCGGTTTTTCAATAATCCGATTTTTTTATAAATTAAATTTTTTACATCAAACCATCATTTTAACATTGGGAGGTAAAATTACTATATTTGGTATCATTTTAAAGCCAATAGATGTTGCCAGTGTTAATACTTAAATAATATTCGAAAACATAAAAATATCGATCGGTTTGGGTTCAAATGAAGACATTGAAACTACCTGCCGACCGGCTGGGGTCAACCAACTAGTTTTTTTATATCAACGTTCAGTTGTTATATTTATTCAGTTTAGATATTTTTTCCCGGAGAGTTGTGTAGAGGAATATTTTACATATTTCAATTTCCAAGCAGTTTAATCGAAGCTATCAGTGAATAGTTTAAGATAAATATTAGATTTTTATGGGATTAGGTCAAAAATATTCGTTGTGATTGGGATGAGAATCACATTTATAATTATTTAATGTTTAACATTTTGATTTCAATTCAGGAAATCGTTCTCAAAAAACGTTTTTTATACAAAATGTGTATACACATTTTTACATCATTTGTACAATAAACAAGGTTAAATATTGGAAATCGTATCGGTAAATATTAGTTAATTAAAAATGTAATTTTCATCTCAATATAGACCAATAATTGTGGCATAATCACATAAAAAAATAATATTTGACTTTGACCATGCCATAAGAAAGTAGTTAACGGAACCTCGCTAAATAGTTTTAAAAAATCTTACAGAAATTTAAATTCTAAATAGTATGAGGGGTAGCCGACGACAAATTCGTAAAGACGTACAGTTGATTTTGCTTTGTTTTTTTAAACAATCTTAAAAGGCAAAAAAAAATTTTGCTTATAAAACGTTTTGTATAAATTCTAAAGAAAAATAATTTAAATAAAAGTTGTAGACCATAAAAAGTCTTCTATGTAGAGAAATACCAAATTTAAATACATAAATAATTGAGATAATTCCAAAAAACCATAAACTCTAAGATATTATATGTTTGTAGTAATTTATAAATGTTAATAACTTTGTTTTTTGACTAACGACAGATAATATAGCTACTTGAAATCATGGCAATTGATGAGTTATTAAAGTGTGCTAAATATCAAGCAGATTAAAAAATATTTTACAATTTATTCAATTTGTTTATCACAGAAAGCGATTATTTAAATAACTGTACTTGTCCAAACTCGTATGACTCTATAAGTATTTTGTAACTTGCAATCGATTCTTTGCGCTTTCAGTTTTAGGGTATATTAAAAAAACTTTTAACATATTATTAAATTTTTTATTAAAAACCAGTTTGAATAGGGGACTTTTTAGTTTTTAGACCACTTAACGTTTTTTTAGTTTCTTTGACAAGTGAGGATTCGGTTATTTCTTCATATGGGCTATGAACAATTGTCTAGTCAAGTCAACACTATTAGAGAAGTTACCTATACTTTTCCAGTAGTCATGCAGACGGTTCATTTTAATTGTCCCCATATGGAACATAAGCTCGAGAAAAGTCTTAAATTCTGTTTGTGTTGTCTCTTTCCAAAACGCAATCCTCGATTTTTCTGAACGACTTTGTGCAAGTATTTCGTCAGTCACTTCCACCATTCATTTAATCTACATCGTCCTCGCCCGATGCTTTTAACAATGATTGTAATCCAGCAGTGGTCAATCTACGTTTATTTTCACATCTACCTTTTTTAGATGTCGAAGGCATATTATTTACATCTATTTCTTTATAAATACTATAACTAACTTTTACGGAGGTAATTAACAATAAAAACGTTCTACTGGAAACTATCAACTTACGACTTCCAATACTATAAGGCCACTTGAGGAACAATACGTTTTTACTCAATAATAGTTCCTGTATAAGTAAAATTGTTTTTAAATGTGCTTCATTGGAGGACACTAGATATATTTCAGTTTTGCCATCACATTCTTCAGAGTATGTTTTAACTTTTTTAACTTTTCTATCGGCCTTTCTACTAGTCATGCTTCTTCTTAAAACTTTGTAACATCTTGTACACTTTCTTCTCTTTGTATTATCTACATCGCTTTGCCTTAGATGGTATTTTTGGGTGTAACTGGTCATGAGGGTTACAACATTTCTTTATTTGTAAATGCCTTCGCGAACTCCAGTCTGAACTCAAGGATAGGTTGTCGCTTTTTTTACGTTTTCTATTATTTAGCAACTAAGCATTGACTACTGCGGTATTAAATATTAATTCCATTGCCACTTTCCGGTACCACTTCAGAATTTTGGGCTTTGGTAAGAAGCCACTTGATCACTAAAATCAACACTCTTTTTCACCAAGTTATAATCGAGAATAATTTGTGGTTTTAGTACTTGTGTATAATTTTTCTTTTTATTTGATTAAACCAAGATACAACTATTATGTTTAAATGTTGCAAGGATTAAAACTGGTCTTTTGTCGACCCATTTCATCACTCGTAAAATCAATAATGGGGTTAAATTTCATCGAGAGTAACTGGTTGCAACTTTTTTAATCAAGATTTTAGTTTTACATGTTTTTAGAGTAAAACATCTGCACATAAATAATTCGTTTCTTGAACAATGATTTTAATTCATCTACCAATATTCTAAAATAAGGTGTTATTACGTCATCCGGAATATTATAAACTGGTTCTCTTTCATAAAGCATTGGAAATATGGTTTACACTCTATATTTAGAAAAATCTTCTACTGCAACTCTTGTTCGACCTAAACTAAATTAATACACAAAACAAATGAATCTATTTTTTTTATAGAAATGCAGATTCCTGTCGGCTTTTTATCAGTGCGGCATGAGTCACTGGTGTCTCGTATATCTGGACCTCTTATCGCATTACAAACGTAATTCTTAATTAGCAGTGCGGTACAAGATACATTGATGTCGTATAATCTGAAAGCCGTAATAAGACCATAAGACCGTATGTTATAAATAAATATATTCCTAAAAGAATTATCTTGAAACATGAAATAAATACACTAAAAAAGTGCAATATTAAGAGTTATTTAAAAAATGGTATGTCATTCACGACGGGCGTACAGTTAAAAACAAAAGTTTTCAGTGTTCTATTGCTTGATTATTATTATCTGGTATTCTGAAAATGTTGACATTTTTTCCTGGTCTGATCTTCCTCAACTAACGTCATCTTTCTTAATTTGTGGGTTGTGTTGTTCAGGTCTCTTTAAGTGTTTTTGTTGGTATCCATACTGAATGATCTTCTTTAGACAATGTACTAATGTAGTGTTCAAATGTGGCATTGCGTGCGTCATGTAGCGCTGATGTTAATTGTCTGATTAGTCGATTATATTTGTGTTCGTCATTAAGATTTCGGCTTCTTGGTCATCTAACTCTTGCTCTTCATTTTTCGACTATTAGTTGTATAATATAATTCGGAGTTTTACTTGTGTTTTCTTGATTTGGAATTGTTAATCATGTAGCTCCATATGAAATAGTAAAAGATGAAAACGGCAGCATATTCATCCATAAAAAAAGGAAACGCGATAAAGATATCTGAAACAACTGTTTTATGTTATAAGAGATGAAATAGTCCGAAATTGCCAGGTGAACAGGGTACTATAAAGAGGAAGTAGAATTAGCTATGAAACAGCTTAAATGGGGAAAAGAAGTAAGCTTAGACCAAATACCAGCAGGAATTATTCAACTGGGGGAAAAATTAAACGGATAACAATATTCACACCATATACAGAAAAGGGGGTGACCCGCAAAAATTTTAAGAACTTCTTTAATAGCCTCCAGTCAACAATTTCCTAATCATGTTTAAAAAACGTACGGAATGCACTGTATATACTAACCCAAACCGTCAACATACTTGTTGTTGCAGTTATGTATTACGATCAACTTAAAGGTTATGCACGACTCCCCTTGTACAGGTACACAGGTATGCACCCGTGCGGGAGAAAAAAGATTTGTCATAACGTTACATTATGTCACATTTTAACGTTGAATATTTTATGGTCCCCTTTGGATTATAAAACGAATGATCGACTTTTTCTCGCACAGATCCCGCCTATGTAACTTTACAAAGCGAGTCGTTTGCTGGTTATTAAAGAAACGTCTATGGCCATTATATAATTTTACGCTATTTCACGTTCTACGACGCATTCCACGTTTGACACACTGTCTTGTTTAGTTTTCTGTCATTTTATTTGTTAAATCCTATCTTATTCTCGTCACAGCGTCAAGGAGCAGTAAATGTGTGCAGTGAACGGACGGAATATGTTTAACAGTGAACGTTGGAGATTTTTCGAGTCTTTCATATTTTCTTCTTTGAGTGCCTCTCCTATCGGAGATTGTATATCATTAGGGCGATTCTAATTTTATTTACTGCTGTTTTGAATAATTCACTCATCACTAACTCATCAGGTGGCCAAAGTGTTTAAGTTTTCTCTTTTTTATATTCAGTATAACTTCTGGATCGTTATGTATTCTACGTATTACCCCTTCATTTGTAATTTTATCCACTCAACTTAATTTTAGTATGCGGCAGTAGCACCACATCTCAAAGCTTTCAAGATTTGTAACATTCTTCTGTTTAAGAGTCCATGCCTCAACACCGTAAAGCTAAGTACTGAATACATACTAAGTAGTTAACTAAAAGTGGACGTATGCAAAGAGATGTATGACGTAATCGTATGGTATTCGCTAAATCCTGTCACGTAATATGCCACATACCTCTGTGCGTAAATTCGTTTTATTGCTGCCAGTTTAAGGTGTTATTAGATGCAGCCATGTTGAATTTCTCTCCACTATCGTATTATCTTCGTTAAATCCTATCATTTTAAGCTCCATATATCCTGATTAGACCTATAGGACCGGAGATACGCAACTAAGGCTCTTTTGACATAACATATATAGGAGCAAAGATATATACCTAAGGTCCTTTTGACGTGTTGATGTATTTGATTTCTATGTCGTAGTATTCTATTGGTTAAATGTTACCATTTGAGGTACTGTACGTCACGATTGGACTAATAGGATCGAAGATACATAACTAAGGCCCTTTTGCCAGGCTACTCTATTTAGTTTTTGTATCTCATTGTATTCTACTAGTTTAATTCTATCATTTGAGGTACGAAACGTCACGATTGGACTAAAAGGACCTCAGATACATAACTAAGGCCCTTTTGATAAGCTGATGTATTTTATTTTTCTATCTTATTGTATTCGATTGGTTAAATCCTATCATTTGAGGTACTGTACGTCACGATTGGGCTACTAAAAACGAAGCTACGTAACTAAGGCCCTTTTAACATTTTGCTGTATTTGATTTCTATCTCATTGTATTCTATTAGTTAAATTCTATCATTTGAGGTATCGTACGTCACGATTGGACTAATAGGACCGAAGATACATAACTAAGGCCATTTTGACATGCTACTTAATTTAATTTTTATACCTCATTGTATTTTGTTTGTTAAATCCTTTCATTTAAGGTAATGCACGTCATGATTGGACTAATAGAACTAAAGATACACAACTAAGGCCCTTTTGACATTGTTCTGTATTTGATTTTTGTATCCCATTGTATTCTCTATGTTAAATTCTATCATTAGAGGTACTATACGTCACGATTGGACTAATAGGACCAAAGATACGTGACTACGGCCCTTTTGACATGTTGCTGTATTTAATTTTTTTATTTTTTTTTTTTTTTCAATTCGTTAAATCCTGTCATTTGAGATACTGTACGTCACGATTGGACTTATAGAAACGAAGATATATAATTAAGGCCTTTTTGACATGCTGCTATATTTGATTTTTCTGTCTTATTGTATTTTATTGGTTAAATCCTATCATTTGAGGGGCTGTACGTCGCGATTGGACCAATTAGAGCGAAGATACAATAGGTAGTTGCAATATATCATAACCCGATACTTTTAACGAACCATGATGCCAGAATGATTTGTGGATGAAAATAATATATATATATTTTTAAATTTACTATTTCATTGTGGGTAATATTATATTCAACAGCGATGCCAAATTTCTGATGCTAAAATGATTGATAATGAAAGTGGGATATACATTTTCATGTATATAATGGCAGCGAGTAAACGGTAAAACCCTGAACTAAATATATATAATATTTTCACTGTACCATCATTTTAGACTCAAACATTTTCTGGAATAAACTTGTATAACTCAGTAAGGGATAAAAAGAGAAAGCGGATATTTTAAAATATCAACACGGTATCAACACTCTAATCAATGAGATGGTTAAAATTCTTGTAACAAGTACAGGAAAAAAGTTATTAAGGTCTTGTAAAGTAGCGTCGATATACAGATGCTACTTTGCAAGACGATGCTAAATTGATGGTAAAAGCATAATGTATCGATGCGAAAATGATAGTATGACGTATATATATATATATATATATATATATATATATATATATATATATATATATATATATATATATATATATATATATATATTGTTATGATGTGTTTTTTGTTTGAATGATGAGCAATGAGTATTTTTAATAATATAGGGTTTTTATCGCGGTTCTCAAAGAATTAGCTTGTAAGTACTTTTTTAAATTATCTTTATTATAACTATTATGAAACACACATATATATCTAACTTAGCCAATGTGAATTTAAAATAAACTATCTTTAAATTGATATTCTTATAAAACTAATTAAATTCTATAGACAATGTAAAATTTAAACAAACTATCTTCAAAATTGAAATTGTTATGACACTAACTAAATTATATTAACAAAATTTTGTACCTTTCTTTCACTGAATGCCTAAATGAACTGTTTTCCACTATATAGATTCTAATCACCACTGAATGTCTTCGTACTTCAGTTATCCTTGTTTTTTGTGAAATTACTTTTTCCAATTATCAGCTTCTACCAATTTAAGATATAGTTTTTATAACAAAATTATATTTCTCCACTTTGGGCGCTACTGTAACAAATATAGTAGGCAGATCCCTTGGGACTATGTCCCTGATGTTATAAGATCTGTAGAGTAGTGTGAAGATAAGTTTGAAACTAAATTAAAATAAGAGTTGAAACTGAATGCAGTTAGGCTAGCTGGGTATGCTTGAGACTGGCCAGTTGATACTCAAGGTAGGGTTAGGCCTATTTGCATGCCCTGAGAAAACAGTAAAGAATAGAAAAGATGTATATTAACTAAGGAAATATAAGAATAACCAAAACGAACTAAGGGTAAGTACTGACAACAGGAATATATGAGAGAAGAATGATTTGGGCGCCAGGGAAGATGTTTACTGGACTCTTAGTCTAACAAACACTTCACCTAGTGACTTTATTGCTGCTGCTAACTATGTTTTCTGTAACTAGATATACTTTATTAAAAAAAAAGGTTGTTTAATAAAACAGATTATTACTTATAACCCAATTTAATAATAATAAAATAGAAAAACCTGTAAACCGTAATATACAATTTAACTTAAATACCCTATCATACAAAAAACCTATTGATCCCTATTTACAATATATTTACACCCTCTAATATGCTAGAAAAGTAGGAACTTTTATTATGAAGTTTTATTCATTAATTAAAACAAAATTTACTACAACCAACCTATTTATATATTAAAACAATTATTACCCTTCCCTATATTTAACACAATGTATCAGTTCGACAATTTCTAAGTTGATTCCAATCAGATAACCTGTAAATATATTTCAATTGGTCTGTTCAGAAAGGAACAGATCCAAGATAAATCAGTGACGTTACCAGTAGGGCTGTAAAAATACAAAATGGACCTTTGTGCACAAATGACCTTACAAAGTGTATTAAAATCCACCCCTACCCTGTTATTACTAATACATATATATATTTAAAATATTTAATGACACAAAAAAAAATAAGCAAATGATGTTAAGAAAAAAAATGGAATGTAAGATATATAATGATACGCAAATATGATTTATGAAAATTGACTAGGATTATTTTTAAGTTTTGGTTCGTTCACTCACTAAAGTTTAAACAATATTTAAGTAACTTATTTTTACGATATTACCAAACAGTAAAAAAAAACCTGTCTACTCTCAAGCCGAGAAGGTTCTTCTTCCGGACGCCTTACGCCGCCGGGACCCGTTCGGGTGAAAGCTGTAAGCCCACTGTTCTAGCACCAAACTGAACCGCTATTCCAATATTCGGAAAAAACCAAAAAAAACTCCAAACTAAACTCAACTGGAAGCTATTACCCCAAATCCAAAATAATGTTTATTATATTGACTTTATATTCTTTCTTCCTCCAACGACTAAAATAAAATCAAAGAAGCTCTCATTAGCTTTATTCAGAGTTGATAAACAACAAGGCGGTTAGGACAAGAAAAACTAGTCAGAAGATGATAATTAGTGAAGGTTTCGTACACTTTTTGTGACCTTGGAAAATTAATCGAAAACTATGTATTTAAAAAAAATGTTGGGAATTTACTATGAATATTTCACTGAAGAACTAAAATTTAACTTATCACGAATATATTATAGGCAAATAGTAATGAAGGATCTCCTTACATTACCGAATTGCTTGGATATTGATGAGAACGTGTACTTAGGAGAATTTCTAACAGAAAGAATTCTGAACGTGATTTGACTAATATAATTAAGGTAAAATTATTGAATAAATGATTTTAATATGAAACTAATAATGGTTAAAAAAATGATGTACTTTAATTAAAATGAAACTCACCCAACGCAACAATATTTCAACAATTGAACCAAAATCTTCTTTTTCCAAAACTTCTAATATAAAAAAAAACGCCTTCTTTAACTTAATATCACCTCTGAATAACTTAAATTTCTTTTCTGATAACTTGAGCCATGTGGCGTTGGTCGTTGAAAGATCACTCTTCTGACCCGTTCGAAGGTTGGATATAAAGTGAGCTCTTCCACTTTTAAAATCGTCGGCTTCCGTCAGTTCCAAGTTAAGCGGAAGCGGCGGTAAGCAGTTTGACCAATTGATAAACAATTGATAATACGATTACATGTATAGTTGGTTGCATACCTTACAGGCAAAATTAAGTTATTTTAAATTTCTCAGTAACGATAAAGTAATCTTATCGTTACATTCTCCCTTTACTTGGAGAAAAAAAAATTGACCTAAGAACAATTTTTTTTTTGTGTAACTATAGATATTCAAGACCAATCATATACTGTGGGATCCATCACAGACGTGAACAAAATAGCCAATAATATAGCGTGTCCAGGACACCACACTAGCTAACATATGAAATGCACAGAATCTTCCATCCGTGACTGACATTCTAAAAACCAAAATTGTGTTCAAGTTGATTAAGTAGATTTAAATAAACCCCAAATTATTGTCAACAAGAACACTATACCAATCATATACATGAATACAAAACTTGCTAATATATAACCGAATATACCAAATAACTTCCACACATTTGCATTTAACTCGACCGATTATACTTAACCACAGATTATGAGTCATGCAAGAGGGGTAGTTCTAATATCCAATATACTAAATATGACACAAGCACTCATGCCTACAAGTTATAGTATGTTTATTAAAACCTTATACTAAATAACTAATAAAAATACAAATCTTCAAAATAATTGACGAATGGGATGAACGATACAAAATTGATCCATCCATGGACATCAGATTTATTTTAGAGCATATCCAAGGTGAAGCAATCAGTAGATTTCGTAACCAATTCGCAATAAACCAAAATATGGACCGTAATATAAAACCACACTAGATATAAGAGTTACTGAGGAAAAATGATCGTAGCATGCATTTTATCCTAAATTGATCCGACAATGGACAACAGATTTATATTGGCATATCCAATGTGAAACAATCAGGCAAATTCATGGGTCATCACCACAACCTAATAATCATTATGCTCTATAGATGCTAAATATTTGGTACCATGAAACTGAACCATTGGAACGAAATAACAGACTAAGTGTCTGCAGCATATGTGAATTGATCTGATTCCAGTCATGAGTAGATAGGTATAATAAGGGATACTTAGTCAGTATACAACATAATCAAGAATCTACTAACGACTCAACCTGACTAGGCCGAACATCCGGAAGAATCCCAAATCATCTTCCTAGGACTCCCTTTCGTGTCATTGAAGGTTACCAAATTCCAGACCACATTGTATCCCTATCAAGTTCCACAACCTACGATGGATTACACCCCAAATTAAGCTCATCATCTGTTATGCATCAGATTCAAGATAAGATCTACACAAGAATGACAAACTTATTGGAGTAAGGTATTCCAACACAAATATTAGTAATATATGAACTAATAGATGAACAGTTGAGTTTCACATATAAGAGTAATACAACAGGAAGAAAGTGTACCAAATTAAAGAACTGACATAACGAAATGGAGTTAACTAATTCTGGAATTCTCTAACTATAGCTGTAGCTACAACAGATTTATAAGAATAGCCAGAAAAAGCCAACCAAATATCACTAAATCATCGCTAATACAATACCTTAAGACATCATAAATGGATAACTCTTATAAACATTCAATCAAAGAAGTACTAGAGAACAAGAAAGTCAATTTCTTAAGAAACTGCAGATTAGGGTATGTTCACTAGTTACTTGTATCTATATAACAGAACATTGATCCTGACTCCTAATTACATATAAAAACAAAATGAGTTCCCAGGAAAGCTGATGCTAAACACAATATTCAATTGTTGAATACAAAAGATATATTCTAATAAGGCTGAGATCTAAGAGGTTACCATTTGTATCAGCTCAACTAGATAATAAAGCTAAAAAGGGTAGACAATATATGTATAATAGAAGTGAGATTCAAATTAAGACTATGTTTCAACAGAATAATATTTCTGAATACTAGAATGTTTAGTACATCCTTCAATAATGATGACGATGATTAAACATTCTATCATAGAGATTCAGCATTTAAATTGATTAAGGTCTGATAGATATAACCAGGCAATTGTGAGCCCTGAAATCTGCTTCCTATCAGGTGCGCACTATTGATAGTAACACAAGTTTCGAACCCACGTATTTGCATAGCCATGCGAGGCAAACCAATTTCATAAGAAATGTTAGATACAAAAAAAAATAACAAAAGGTTACATAATAATTCGGCGTAACTTTTATCTCAACTAACTTCATTGAATTTTTAACGAATGAAGTCTAACTTAGGAATCACACTGTATACTAAAATTGTATTATCTAAAACAAATGACGCGATAACTTCTTTAGACCAAATGCTAACTAATGTATCAAAGAATATTACTAAGTATTTTAATAATTTTCCTGTAGGAACTACCAAAAACAACCTCAGGATCAAATAAACAAAATCTAAACATATACATGTATTTATGTATACCAATATACAGCAATGACACATATAAACATAATAAGGTACGAAGAGTTGACAGTTCTACACCAGTTTGATTTACCAAAAAAAAAATTTGCTGTACCTACTTCAATATTATAACTAATAACAACAAAGCTAAATTTAGTATGGGAAGCTAAAACTATTATATAATAGATAAACCATATTGTCTATCTGGTGACTAAAATCAAAATCCAATCATTTACCTATTCATTAAAAAATCAAGTATTACCAAAATTTAGAAAGAGGAATTAACCTAATCAATCCTGTCAGGTTAATCTTCTTCTGACGATGAAGAGTCTAAGTCATTGACAGTGTTATCTGGTAATAAGTCCTTTATATGAAATCGACCAAGACGTTTGTTGGACAAACTATCTTTCAATTCATATATTAAAGGAGATATTACTTTACTGACAATACATGGGACGTATTTTTGACAAAATTTGGCAGAAACAGCATCACCTTTACTAGACTTAACAAAATTACGTTTTAATACCCGATCACCAACAAAGAATCGCAAATCTCTTTTCCTCAAGTTATACTGACCCTGTGACTTAAGGTAAGAAGTTTTTAATTTCTTCCTGATGTCTGCAAATATTGGAGGTAGAGTCTGTATATCATCTAAACGATGAAGTTTATCTGATATTTGAGGTAGATTTGTGGAATTTCCTGAAACTAAACCAAAATAATCACCAGATAAGGCAACATTTCGACCAAAATTTAAATAAGCTGGGGAACACTGCGTAACTTCATGGACAGAAGTTCTTATGGCTTGAGCTATGGAGTGAATATATTGATCCCAAGCTCTGTGGTCTTGGTATGTATATGATCTTAGGGCTGTAACAATACTGCGGTTTACACGCTCACTATGATTAGCTTGCGGATGGTACGCAGCGTTATAAAAGATCTTCTGAACTTTGTATTTAGTTAGAAGGTCTTTAAAAGCCTTAGCTACAAATTGAGGACCATTGTCACAAGAGACAATTTGGGGAACACCAAATAACAAAAAGACTTGCTCCTCCAAATATTTCACAATGGCAGGAACTGTGGCATTACGAAGAGGAAAAACTAATGGAAATTTAGTGAAGTAATCCACGACCACCAAACAATAGGTATTGCCCTTATAACTACGAGGGTATGGTCCAATTAAATCCATAGATACCATCTGCCATGGGAAGTCAATGTTCCTAAAAGAACCCATTAATCCAGCTTGTGGCTTATTACTTGGCTTGCATGTAGCGCAAACTTTGCATCTAGAAATATATTTCTTAATACAGTTGCGCATACCAGGCCAATAATATAGCTCCGCTATCCTACTAAATGTTTTAAAGGAACCAAAGTGACCAGATGTCACATTATCATGAAAAGTACGAAGAATTTCATCCCTATTTGCGGTTGGGACGACAATTTTCCAATCCGACATATTAGTCAAGGCTTCAATTGGACTAACAACATGTTTATAAAGGATATTATGTTCCACTTTAAAATCAGGGTACTGACCAGGATTCTGAGTAACATTCTCCAACATTTTATGGTACCACGCATCCGGAACTAAAGTGGATACGTCAAGAAGATTGACATCAAATGTTCGAGACAAAGCATCAGCTACTACAACACCATTTGCCTTACGGTGGACAATGTTATAGTCAAACGCTGATAACTTACAAATCCAGCGGGACAACCGTTGGGACGGGTTACGCATAGAATGCATCCACAACAACGAACTATGGTCAGTGATCAAAGTACACTTACGACCTTCTAAATAATACCTGAAGGCCTCCAAGCCATGAATTATAGCAAGGAGTTCCCGCTCAGTAGTGGAGTAATTTTTCTGGGCCTTATTGAGCTTCTTACTAGTGTACGCTATGGGGTGCTCAGAACCATCTTTCATCTGAAAGAGGACACCACCTGAAGCAGTATTAGAACAATCTGTCATGAGGTAAAAGTGTTCACTGAAATCAGGAGAAGTCATGACAGGAGCACTGGTAAGAGCTTCTTTAATACGATGAAAAGCATCATCAGCCTCAGGATTCCAGGTAATAGTCTGACCCTTTTTCCTATTCTTAAGGAGGTCAGTAAGAGGTGATAATAAAGTGGAATAAGAACGTACAAACCTTCGATAGTACCCACACATACCCAAGATCCTACGTAACTGAGTAGTTGTTTTAGGTATGGGGAAGTCCTTGATAGCGGTTACCTTGTCAGGATCTGTTCTCAAACCTTGACTATCAACAACATATCCCAGGAATTTGAGATTAGGACGACAAAAATTACATTTATCCAAGTTGACAGTGAGATTAGCCTCTTTAAGGCGTGAAAATAACTTCTCTAGTATTTCAATATGCGAAGTAAAATCAGGAGTAACAACTAAAATATCATCTAAATAATAAAATACAAATGGTTCAAGTTGTGGACCAATAACTAAGTCCATTAAACGACACATCGTCTGAGGAGCTGAAACTAGACCAAAAGGCATCGTGACAAATTGAAATAATCCTTTACCACTAACAGCGAAAGCAGTATATTTCTTACTCTCTTCACTCAAAGGAATTTGTAAGAAGGCCTTGGATAAGTCAATGGAAGAGATGTATTTCGCATTCTGGAGTTTGCTTAATATAACATCTATTCGAGGGATAGGATAAGCGTCCCTATTCGATGTGATACTGTTTAATTTACGACCATCAAAACAAATTCTGAATGATCCATCCTTCTTCTTTGTAAGCCACAGAGGACTACAATATGAAGAGGTAGAAGGTTCGATAATGTTTAAGGAGAGCATTGAATCGATTTCTTTACCTAAATCTGCTTGCCATGCTTGAGGTATGGGATATTGATACTGTCTGAAAGGAGTTGAAGTTTTCACTTCAATAGTATGAGACATTAAATGTGTACGGCCTAATTTATCTTTAGACGAAATAGATGAAAATTTAGAGATAATATCCTCTAACTGTTTTTGTTCCATTCCAGACAAACTAGAAAATTCACGAATAACACTTACAGTTGATAAATTAAAGGAAGAAATAGAGAACGAAAAGTCCGAACAATTTAATGTGCTATTAAATGCATTTAAAAAATCCATGCCAAGAATTATAGAATTTTGCACGGAAGGTATAATATAAAAGGTAATAGTTTTGCGAATATTTGCAACTAAAATTTCAGTTTCAAATTTACCTGTGATCGACTGAATGGTACCATCTGCAGTAGAGACTTGCAGGGAAGAAATAGGTATAATATTAATATTAGTGTTTTCTAACAATTGTAATGAATAGGAACCTATTAAAGAAATGTTAGAGCCACTATCTATTAGAGCCAAACAAGAATGTCCTAATATCTTAATTTCAAGATAAGGTCGGTTATCATTATGTTTTCTGACTAATAAAGAATTAATATCAAAATCTAAAATATTATATTGGCCATCCAAATTATAAAATGGTACTAACTTAGACATATTATCATTGCCAACAAATTTACAAACTGGTGTAGAAAATGGAACTGTTTCCCTGTGCTAATTATGTTCATTACTAAAATTATGACTTACGACTGGTGGAGATAATCTAAGGTCAAGCAAACAGCTCGAGTTAACCGCAGTGTGGTTGACAGTTACTTTTTTGCTTGCTTTGGTTTTTGTTTGTTGTGCTTTGGTTGGTGAGTGTTTTTCTTTTCTTGAGTGGGTGATTTCGAAGTGCTGGGGAGTATTGGACCTGTGGTTTCGTTTACTGTTGTGTTTGTAGTCCCTGATGGGGTTGTAGACTGAGGAACGCTCAGGGGACGAGCCTCTGTCCGCTCGTTTCCCGAACACTTAAAACAGTTACGTTTGAGTGTATTGTCTCTACCACAACCGTGACAGAAAACACGTGTACGAGGTGTCACGCACTCATAAAATGCATGGCCAGGCTCACGACAATTCCAACAAGTCAAAGACGAATTCACCACAGATACATTCTGTGTATGAGTTTTGGGTTGCCAAGAACGATTTCTAGAGAAACTTAAGTTAAATGAAGGACCAGAAGTAGGTCGAGACGTCCTTGCAGAAAAAGAAGACCAAGATAGAGTTTCCTCTAAACGTTTACACTTCTCTGTGATATCCTCGATACTCTGAATGTCCATTAAAGCTAATTGCTGATGGTAAAAAGGCAACAGACACTTAAGAATGATCTTTATTTTGGCAAAGTCGGATAGAGGAGTCTCAAGTCGACTACACATGCCCAAAATGGTGTTAATAAACATAGTGACAGGTTCGTTTGGCTTTTGTTTACGGTTTTTGATTTCATCTAGGAGATCATCTTGGAAAGAATAAGGCAGAAAATCAGATTTTAATTTCTGAGCCAACTCAGACCAAGTGGAAAAGCTATGACGGTTGTTCATAAACCAAGTAAACGCAGGACCTGTAAATAATTCAGCAGAAGCTGCAAAAAGATCATCCTCACTCACACCTCTTGAAATACGAAGACATTCCACTCTCTCCAAAAAGGTAATGACTTCATCATGATGACCTTGACCAGAAAACAAAATTCCCCACTTATGTACCTGAATTGGTTTAGGGTGTGAAAACGAATTAGCTGCATGAACAGAAGAGATAGGAGTGGAAGTGGCTGCCGGATTTACTCGAGAATCAAGTTCACCTTCTAAACTAAGAATTCTAATGGAAATAGAGCGCTTGAAAATTTGTTGCTCCTCATCTGAGCAAGATAGTAAATGTGCACGACCAGAGATATGAGTAAGACGAGAAATTAACCTGGAATACATGCTATCATGGACAGTCCCTCTAAAATCGGATATCCTCTGAGCCAGGTCCTCCAACGTCTGGTTTATCTCCTGTTGTTGTTCCAGAAAAGGAATATCTACAGAAGAAATTTGTCGAAAGCTCCTATTTCCTTGCTCTTGTTTCAAGGCACCGCGCAATAATTGGTGTTTTTTCTCAACCTTGGTAGACTCTTCAAAGGGAATTCCCCTTATCCTCAGCTCATAATCCACTTCCTTAACTAATAAATGCTCAGCCTTAAAGGTACACATGATGAAAGAGAGGAAGAAAAAAAAAATATCACCAACAAACCAAAATCAACAATGTGTTTAACCAAATGTAATTAATAAAGGTGTACCTATACCTTTAAATATAAATATATTTAAAATATTTTAAAGTTGGTTTGAGAGATCAAATGACAATAAGTAAATTGAACTTATTTTTATATATAGTATGCAATAATTGACCAAAAAAAAATATATATTATATAGTGTGATCGCACCTAAACAAAACCACTATTGGCAAATAACAATGTAAATAGTAATACAATAAATTATTCAATATTTCTCAACAAATGTACAGGTATCACTAACCCGATCAAACCAGAAATGTCAAACCAATATAATTATGAAAAATATTATACTAAATGAAGGTTTACAATTAGTTATTAATTTAAAGTTAACAAAACCACCAACACAGCAATATAAGACACTATTCAATATTTCTGAGATACTGTAGCAAAGAACACTGGATCTAAATAACTATAAAATATGCAAAAATAGACAAACAAACTAGAAACAGTTTAAAAAAGAGACAAATGAATTAAGGAATACTATCTTACTGAAAATCTGGGCTCCACGTTGGACTACGCCACTATAACAAAATTATATTTCTCCACTTTGGGCGCTACTGTAACAAATATAGTAGGCAGATCCCTTGGGACTATGTCCCTGATGTTATAAGATCTGTAGAGTAGTGTGAAGATAAGTTTGAAACTAAATTAAAATAAGAGTTGAAACTGAATGCAGTTAGGCTAGCTGGGTATGCTTGAGACTGGCCAGTTGATACTCAAGGTAGGGTTAGGCCTATTTGCATGCCCTGAGAAAACAGTAAAGAATAGAAAAGATGTATATTAACTAAGGAAATATAAGAATAACCAAAACGAACTAAGGGTAAGTACTGACAACAGGAATATATGAGAGAAGAATGATTTGGGCGCCAGGGAAGATGTTTACTGGACTCTTAGTCTAACAAACACTTCACCTAGTGACTTTATTGCTGCTGCTAACTATGTTTTCTGTAACTAGATATACTTTATTAAAAAAAAAGGTTGTTTAATAAAACAGATTATTACTTATAACCCAATTTAATAATAATAAAATAGAAAAACCTGTAAACCGTAATATACAATTTAACTTAAATACCCTATCATACAAAAAACCTATTGATCCCTATTTACAATATATTTACACCCTCTAATATGCTAGAAAAGTAGGAACTTTTATTATGAAGTTTTATTCATTAATTAAAACAAAATTTACTACAACCAACCTATTTATATATTAAAACAATTATTACCCTTCCCTATATTTAACACAATGTATCAGTTCGACAATTTCTAAGTTGATTCCAATCAGATAACCTGTAAATATATTTCAATTGGTCTGTTCAGAAAGGAACAGATCCAAGATAAATCAGTGACGTTACCAGTAGGGCTGTAAAAATACAAAATGGACCTTTGTGCACAAATGACCTTACAAAGTGTATTAAAATCCACCCCTACCCTGTTATTACTAATACATATATATATTTAAAATATTTAATGACACAAAAAAAAATAAGCAAATGATGTTAAGAAAAAAAATGGAATGTAAGATATATAATGATACGCAAATATGATTTATGAAAATTGACTAGGATTATTTTTAAGTTTTGGTTCGTTCACTCACTAAAGTTTAAACAATATTTAAGTAACTTATTTTTACGATATTACCAAACAGTAAAAAAAAACCTGTCTACTCTCAAGCCGAGAAGGTTCTTCTTCCGGACGCCTTACGCCGCCGGGACCCGTTCGGGTGAAAGCTGTAAGCCCACTGTTCTAGCACCAAACTGAACCGCTATTCCAATATTCGGAAAAAACCAAAAAAAACTCCAAACTAAACTCAACTGGAAGCTATTACCCCAAATCCAAAATAATGTTTATTATATTGACTTTATATTCTTTCTTCCTCCAACGACTAAAATAAAATCAAAGAAGCTCTCATTAGCTTTATTCAGAGTTGATAAACAACAAGGCGGTTAGGACAAGAAAAACTAGTCAGAAGATGATAATTAGTGAAGGTTTCGTACACTTTTTGTGACCTTGGAAAATTAATCGAAAACTATGTATTTAAAAAAAATGTTGGGAATTTACTATGAATATTTCACTGAAGAACTAAAATTTAACTTATCACGAATATATTATAGGCAAATAGTAATGAAGGATCTCCTTACATTACCGAATTGCTTGGATATTGATGAGAACGTGTACTTAGGAGAATTTCTAACAGAAAGAATTCTGAACGTGATTTGACTAATATAATTAAGGTAAAATTATTGAATAAATGATTTTAATATGAAACTAATAATGGTTAAAAAAATGATGTACTTTAATTAAAATGAAACTCACCCAACGCAACAATATTTCAACAATTGAACCAAAATCTTCTTTTTCCAAAACTTCTAATATAAAAAAAAAACGCCTTCTTTAACTTAATATCACCTCTGAATAACTTAAATTTCTTTTCTGATAACTTGAGCCATGTGGCGTTGGTCGTTGAAAGATCACTCTTCTGACCCGTTCGAAGGTTGGATATAAAGTGAGCTCTTCCACTTTTAAAATCGTCGGCTTCCGTCAGTTCCAAGTTAAGCGGAAGCGGCGGTAAGCAGTTTGACCAATTGATAAACAATTGATAATACGATTACATGTATAGTTGGTTGCATACCTTACAGGCAGAATTAAGTTATTTTAAATTTCTCAGTAACGATAAAGTAATCTTATCGTTACATTTTCTTCACCAGCATTTATACACCACCAACCAAACCAGCAAACAGCATTTATATTTATTCTTCTTTTCAATATACCAATATCCAATTATTATAAGTTGATTTATACTAATCTCCAACCATAATATAATTTAATTTCTTCCAATATACTTTTATAATCTTCAATAATTATTTGTATATAATTATAAATGTGCATTAATTATATGCATAATTTTTAATCTTCATTTAACTCACTATATCAAACAATTCGACTATTTGTACCTGATTCACTGACTCCAACTAACTTTCATATTTCTTACTAAACTTTTCTGACTGACTTCTTGAAAATTCTGAACAATTTACTTCACTATTCACTAACTAAATGTGTCTATTAACTTTCATAATGAACTGGCCTGACTTCTGACTAAAAACTTCCAACTGATCTTCATAGTAAAAACTGCCATCTTGAATCCAAATCACGGGTATTTATATCTTTTGGATATTCCAGAACCATCTGGTAAGAGATCATGTTCCATTCGTTCTATTAACTTCTATATAGATGTTCTCGAAAAAATATCTGTTCGATCCACCGCCATAATCATTATTCCAGAATGTTCCAACATAAACACAGGTCAAATTCTGCACTCTGGAGAATTCGTTAATGTTCCATTGATAATTTTGTTGACATTTAGGCTTTTCAGATCAGAATAAACATTTAAATTAGTAACTAACACTCTAATTTAATAAAATACACATTTCAAACAATATATTATTATAACCCCACTTATACTCGTATTATGATTAATTTCCATCTGTCAATCTCCGAGAGTATTTTTGGTTGCCTATGCACATGGCTCACTTAAATTTATTTACAACATTAAAATTACTAAAATACAACTTTTTACAATTATTATATGCTAATTTATTAAAAATGCCCTCACATAAATATATTTTTATTAAATTCTCTAGTATATAACTTATTTAAAACAACCAAATATCTAATATTATGTAGTATATAACTTATAAATTATTTTCTATAAACCCTAATCGTATCAATACCCCAAAATAATATTTAAAATAAATAATTTACTTATTATTTTTTTAAATATTAATTTTCTCATACCTTATTAAATTTAATAAATTACTAATTCAATTTTTTTTTTATTATTTAAAATGTGTTAAATACATCCCTGTTCGCTGTCTATGTCAAAACAGAGAACAACGGAGCACAGTTCGGCTATTCTATGGTCAAACTGTCATGTCAAATGGAGCAATGGATGCGATATCAGAGAATAAAATATAACCTTAATTAAAAATATAATCGATATGGTGTTCTGTTTATTTATAGACAAAATCTAGGAATTATTTCCATTCAAAATAACTTTCATCAATATAAATTGGTAAGTTTTTTTTACTTTATTATATTAGAAAGACATTTTTATAGCAATTATAGTATCAATTTTGTGTCTAACCCCAAATTATGATTTTTAGGGTACAAATTAATTTCCATATATACAAAATTCAACAAGTATGATGTCAAATTTATTCACAACAAAGAAATCTACCATCTATCTATGAAATGGATCTATCAGTAAGTTATTAGTGTTATTATATTTGTGTTAAAGGTATAGAAAATATTATTCAATCTCTTCATGATATTGAAAAATGTCGTTGATATGAAATATGCCTCTTAGTCTGTTCTCTGCATCTATTAACACATAACTATTTAGTCCATTCTGATTTTCAATTGTATATGGACCTTCAAACATTGGTTGTAATTTCTTATAACAGTTTTCTTTAACATTACTTTTTCTAAGTGAACGAATTAACACTAGGTCTCCTTTTTTAAATGTGATTGGTTTTTTTATATTTCGATTTTGTCTTCTGATATATTTTTCAGCTTTCCTCCTAATTCGGTTATTCACTTTCTGCATTACTTGTTCTAACATATCCTGATTATATTCACTAATCCACTTTCTGTTTCCTATATGGCCAAACATTAAATATTCTGGTACTTCCTCTGTATTCAAATTATGTGTATTATTTAAAAAATACTCTACTTGTGGTATATGTTGCTGCCAAGTTTCGTGTTGATTTTGGCACAGTATCCTTAAATATTTTATAACTTCTTTAATATATCTTTCTTTCCTTGAGACATTTTGAGACTTTACTTGTTCAAATATAATTAAAAATAAAATCTATAATTTTTCCTTTCTACTGATAATTAATTTAATTATATGAGAGCACTTATCTTCCCAAACTAATTCTTTTAAATAGAGAGCCACCGCGTTGGGTGCCAAATTGTTATGATGTGTTTTTTGTTTGAATGATGAGCAATGAGTATTTTTAATAATATAGGGTTTTTATCGCGGTTCTCAAAGAATTAGCTTGTAAGTACTTTTTTAAATTATCTTTATTATAACTATTATGAAACACACATATATATCTAACTTAGCCAATGTGAATTTAAAATAAACTATCTTTAAATTGATATTCTTATAAAACTAATTAAATTCTATAGACAATGTAAAATTTAAACAAACTATCTTCAAAATTGAAATTGTTATGACACTAACTAAATTATATTAACAAAATTTTGTACCTTTCTTTCACTGAATGCCTAAATGAACTGTTTTCCACTATATAGATTCTAATCACCACTGAATGTCTTCGTACTTCAGTTATCCTTGTTTTTTGTGAAATTACTTTTTCCAATTATCAGCTTCTACCAATTTAAGATATAGTTTTCTTCACCAGCATTTATACACCATCAACCAAACCAGCAAACAGCATTTATATTTATTCTTCTTTTCAATATACCAATATCCAATTATTATAAGTTGATTTATACTAATCTCCAACCATAATATAATTTAATTTCTTCCAATATACTTTTATAATCTTCAATAATTATTTGTGTATAATTATAAATGTGCATTAATTATATGCATAATTTTTAATCTTCATTTAACTCACTATATCAAACAATTCGACTATTTGTACCTGATTCACTGACTCCAACTAACTTTCATATTTCTTACTAAACTTTTCTGACTGACTTCTTGAAAATTCTGAACAATTTACTTCACTATTCACTAACTAAATGTGTCTATTAACTTTTATAATGAACTGGCCTGACTTCTGACTAAAAACTTCCAACTGATCTTCATAGTAAAAACTGCCATCTTGAATCCAAATCACGGGTATTTATATCTTTTGGATATTCCAGAACCATCTGGTAAGAGATCATGTTCCATTCGTTCTATTAACTTCTATATAGATGTTCTCGAAAAAATATCTGTTCGATCCACCGCCATAATCATTATTCCAGAATGTTCCAACATAAACACAGGTCAAATTCTGCACTCTGGAGAATTCGTTAATGTTCCATTGATAATTTTGTTGACATTTAGGCTTTTCAGATCAGAATAAACATTTAAATTAGTAACTAACACTCTAATTTAATAAAATACACATTTCAAACAATATATTATTATAACCCCACTTATACTCGTATTATGATTAATTTCCATCTGTCAATCTCCGAGAGTATTTTTGGTTGCCTATGCACATGGCTCACTTAAATTTATTTACAACATTAAAATTACTAAAATACAACTTTTTACAATTATTATATGCTAATTTATTAAAAATGCCCTCACATAAATATATTTTTATTAAATTCTCTAGTATATAACTTATTTAAAACAACCAAATATCTAATATTATGTAGTATATAACTTATAAATTATTTTCTATAAACCCTAATCGTATCAATATATATATATATATATATATATATATATATATATATATATATATATATATATATATATATATATATATATGTATATATAGGAAAAAGTGATGAAATATAAAAAGTATGTGTATATATGAAAAAGATTTTCTGCTTCAAGTTCCTCAAGTTACTGAAAAACTTATTAAAGTGTACAACCAGAATAACGTACCTGTTAAAGTTAAGAATGCTAGGACTTTCAGAAATTTGTTTTCTAAAACAAAAACACCCTTGTCTCTTCTGGAACAAGTAAATGTCATCTATCATATACCTTGTGCTGAGTGTGACTCGTGCTACATCGGTCAGACAGGGAGATCACTGAGGGCGTCTTACGACACACCTCAGTGATATCAACTTATCTAAGGATACTTGTGCTCTTTTTCAGCATACGATTAACACTAAACACAAAGTGGACTTTAATGAAGTTAAGATTCTTGGAAATGAACGCAATCTCGTTAAAAGGCAGTTTTTGGAAATGTGTTCAATACTTACACACTCTAACGCTCTTAATAAGAGAACGGACAGTAGTAACTTGAGCCAAATTTATCATGCATTAATATTGCAGAATTAGGCTTAATATGTTGTTTACTATAAAATTGTCAACTATGTTTTATCATATTTTCATATTAAATAATTTGAAATAAAAATAAAATAAAATAATATTTTCTTACTTTATTTAACTTAGAATCATTCAATTTACATTTTATTGATTATTTTGTCAATGTCACATTTACCTATGTGAAATAATTGTTTCTGATCAAATAGTTTAATAAAATTTTATAATTAAAATTGATTCATAGAATCTTAATTAGTCTCAGTTCCAAATGTTATGATCCTTGGACTGTTGGAAGTTGAATCAATCTTCACCTGTGACTGGCTATCCAGACACAACGTAGACTATTTTAATATATGATATAAGTTAGATTGATCTCACTTGTTTGTTCATTGTCTCTATTAACCAATCACTGGGGAAAAAATGGTGATCTTAACCACCTTTTTTCTTTCATTCTTTGGTTTTTACTGACAGGTTTGTCACCCAAATTTATCATAATCTTTAAATTTACCGCTCTATTTCACTAGAGGTTGGTAATTTGCCTTGCTGTTCTGTCATATTTTGACCTCAACGCCACTGTCTTTCCTCGTTGTTTAGCGTGGGTTCTTCTTGTTGCTTCCATTTAACCGGCAGCAACTAAGAAGCTAAGAGTGGTAACCTCATTATATTTTTAAATATTACTATATTTCAATCTTAATCAATTTAATAATGTTACCTAAAGTTAAAATTAAATTTAACTAATGATATACTGTTGGAAGTGCATCTTATAATCTCGTCAGTTCTCTGCAAATTAATGTTTTTCACTTAAGTTTTTTTACATAATTTTTATATACATGTACAATTACCACATAGTCTTTGCTGTGCTAAGTTTGAGTTAATTTGTAAACTGCATTTAGTTTCAATAAATTATGTATACAACATCTTATAATGTCCATTGTCGTAAGCTTCTTTACATATTTAATATCATTGACTGCTATATGCCTTTTTAAGGTAACACACTTATAATAACTTTTCTATGAATGTTTGGTTTTTCATATTGTTTCTATAGATGAACTCATGATGCTTTCTGATTAGAAAGCAAAACGTCTTCAATAAATAGATGAAGTAGCCACCTTCTTTGTCTTATGTATATATAGATCTAGCGGTTAATGTGGGCTCCGCACTAAAACGGTATTATACTAACTCCAGGAGAATATACGCCGTGTATATAAGTAGCGCTTTATGTAGACTCAGACCAACACATCGGATTAAGTGGACTCCGTAATAGGATTAAACATTTTTGGGATCCGTATATTACTTTACGCATACACTTCTAAACTCCTGCGATGTTGCCAATAATTGTATTAGTAGTAGATTTTCAAATTTTATAGCAAGTACATTTTGGAACTTATTAATTGCTTTAATTATTTTCAAACTAAAAAAGTATTTATCATAAACTTGGAAATGGCTAGCTTTCATTTTATATATTATTATTGTTTGTTAAAATGTACGTAAAAACATCGAGTAGAGCAATCGTGTAACAGTTTAAGAAAGTAGAAGCCCTTCGGTAGGATTATAATAAACCCCATAAAATTAAAGAAAGCTCTGTAAACAGGAGATCTTTGTAATTTGTCAATTACTGCAGTTTATGACGTGCAATATTTTTTTCATAAAGTAGTTAAATTTAAACTATAATAGTTTATGGGAAGCGTTTAAAGAAGTAATCGCCAACCTTCATTAGAATACGGCACAATAAGAAGATAAAGCTTACTGTATTTTTACTTATTATATTCACAAAAAGAATATCCAAAGTAATATTAAACACGTCTCAACGGAGTTGTAGGAAAATTTGACTTCTTATTATGATACCGGATCCTATAAAATTTTAAATACATTAAATCTCCCGTAAATTATTAAACTTATTCTTAGATTAAAATAGCAAACTTCTTAGTATTTAGGTACAATATACCGTTCACAATTATGTGATGATGTGTAGGTGTAAATATTCTTTTAAAAGAAATTTACATAAAGACACCGCTACATTGCACGGTCATGTGTCATACGGTATCATCTTTCATATAAACATCGAAAGTTTTTAGCTTTGGGTGTATTTAAGTCCACCGTGCTATAAAACTAAGCCTTTTTAAGCCTGTAAAACTAGGCTTAAAAAATTATCCTAGGAAAGGCACTTCAGAAATATTGACATAAATTTTTAAAACGTCATTTACGTGGCTGAGTTTACAATAAGAATGGGGAGACAAAAAGAAGAAAAGGCAATAGAATCTTGCTGCGTTTTGACTATGCGATGACGATGATCTAATTTATATAAATAAATTCATTACTCATTTAAAAAATTTAAAGATCATAGATCAACCACTTGAAAAATGTTTACATAATTATGATGGATATGCTCCCAGATTTTATTCTCTACCGAAAATACATAAGCCCACATTGAGCAAGAAGCCGATTTTTTCCTCCATTAATTCACCTAATATTAATATTTCTAAATTTTTAACTGATATACTATTAAAATCTTATAATTATAATAACAACTTTAATATTGTTGATTCTTTTCACTTCAGTGAATTTATTAATAACTTTGAACTTCCATAAGGTTACATTTTAGTGAGTTTTTATGTGGTATCTCTTTTCACTAATTTACCTTTTCCTAGTGTCACGACCTGCTTAAGAAATCATTGGAATTCTATCCAACCTAACTGTCGTGTACCCTGTGATGTACTTGCAGAATTGTTGCAAGTAGTATTTGACACTAATTTTTTGGTCTTTGATGACAAATATTATCTTCAAATTTTTGGGACACCTATGCGTTCCTCAATCTCTCCCATCCTAGTTAATTTTGTATTGGATGATTTAGTATCTGACCGTTTGGGTCTTTTAGGTTTCAAAATCCCTTTTATTAAGCGGTATGTTGATGACCTATTATTAGCCTTACCCCCAGACAAGATACAGGCCACCTTGTCTTTGTTCAACGAGTTCGATCCTCACTTACAGTTCACTGCTGAACTTGAGGAACCCACCACAAATAGTATTCCCTTCTTAGACATGCATGTCATTAGAATGGGAGACAACACCTTAACCACAAGTTGGTATAGGAAACCAATGGCCTCTAATAGGTTTCTCAACTACCATTCTTGTCATCCCTTCAAATAAAAATTAAACCTAATTAAAGCTTTAAGCCCTAGGCTAAATAGACTGACACATCCGGTTAATCGAAGGGAATCCCTTCAATTACTTAAAAATATTCTAATTGAGAATTCATATCCATCTTCCCTCATTAATAAATACCTTTATGCACAAAGTTATGGTTCTTCTTTAAATGACATACCCAATGGTGACCAACTCAGAATAATATCGAATAATTCAGTTAATAATACTGTTCTGCCTAATACTGTACTTGGAACTCCAACCACCCATTACTCATCTTTACCTTATTTTCCTCAAGTTACTGAAACCCTTATTAAACTGTACAAACAGAAAAACGTACCGGTTAAAATTGCGGTTAAGAATGGTAAGACTGTCAGGAATTTGTTTACTAAAACTAAAACACCCTTGTCCCTTCTGAAACAAGTAAATGTCATCTATCACATACCTTGTGCTGAGTGTGACTCATGCTACATCGGGTAGACAGTGAGATCACTGAGAGGGCATCTTACGACACACCACAGTGACATCAACTTATCTAAGCATACTTGTGCTCTTTCCCAGCATGCTATTAACACTAAACCCAATCTCGTTAAAAGACAGTTTTTGGAAATGTGTTCAATACTTAAACACCCTAACGCTCTTAATAAGAGAACGGACATTAGTAAGTTGAGCCAAATTTATCATGCATTAGTATTGCAGAATTAGGCTTAATATGTTGTTCACTTTAAAAATTTTCCCCTAAGGTGTATGTTCTATCATATTTTCATATTAAATAATTTCAAATTAATATAAAATAAAATAGTTTCTTACTTTACTTAACTTAGATATATTCAACTTATATTTTATTGATTATTTTGTCAATGTTACTTTTACATATTTAAAATAATTTTTTCTGCTCAAATAGTTTAATAAAATTTTATAATAAAATAGATTCATAGAATCTATATTATTCTCAGTTCCCAATGTTATGAACCTTGGACCGCTGGAAGTTGAATCAATCTTTACCTGTTGCTGGCTATTCTACCATAACATATATTTTTTTAAAATACGCCTTACTGTTCTGTCATATTTTAAGCTCAAGGCCACTATCTTTTCTCTCTCTCTCTCTCTCTCTCTCTCTCTCTATATATATATATATATATATATATTTAAATATCTCTATAATTCAATTTCAATAATGTTACCTAAAGTTAAAATCAAATTTAATATTATACTGTTGGAAGTGCATCTTATGATCTTTTTGGTTCTCTATAAATTAATGTTTTTTTACTTAAGTTTATTCACATATTTTTATATACATGTACCATTACCACATGTCTTTTGCTGTGCTAAGTTGAGTTAATTTGTAAACTGTATTCAGTTCCAATTAATTGTCTATACAACATAATATTATGATGTCCATTATCATAAGCTTCTTTACACATTTAATATTTTTGACTGCTACATATCTTTTTAAGGTAACACACTTATAATAACTTTTCCATGGATTTTTGGTTTTTCATATTGTTCTTTTTAGATGAACTGGGATTACTGGGAAGTTCGACTCGAGCAGACGAACAGTACGGACGTGCTCAAGAGAGAAGCGTGCTTAGGTGGGGGCGACTGACCTATTGTCAACGGAGCTTTTCAGCTCCCGGTGGGTAAGACACCGAGTGTGGCATAGGCACTTGTCCTACATATTAGCGAAAAGCGGATGCGAGGTTGTTACTAGTTAAACCGTCGAGGAGCTGTTTTTATAGGCTCCTCGCGGAGGCTATAATAGCTTTGCATTTGCGAAGAATTCGGGATCACATCAGTGTGTCGTCAGGGATGACACTGTAAGGCCTTGACATTTGACAAGGTCGGACAGAAACGGCCCCTGCTCCTGAGGTGTGAGAAATAGGAAGAGGATCCCTCACTGTGAATACAGGGAGTGAACTACCGCGAGGTACCTGGGACGGCACCCAGTAAGCCGTACTGACAGCGGTCAGTCGGTGGAAAAAAAACAGAGTCGTCTAAGTAGAATTTTCTTATATCTTATGAACTATTTGTTCACTGCCTTACGGAAATATGAGTGATATTCCCCCCTACCCCAGAAAGAAGAAGAGAATGATTTAGCCAAATCATCAAACCCCTCTGTTGACAGCTCGATCGAGCTATATAATAAATTTATTAAATCGACTAATCCCGCGATCAATGATATAGAAATCGTGATATTTTCTGACGATGACTCCTATCTGTCCGAGTCGGAGGAAGAAAAAAACAAAATCGACACCGATGACGATGTTAATACGATGGACGCCATCGACGAAGAGCCGAGCCCAGCCGCAGAATTGCGCGAAGCCCCGCCCCCAACTGTAGTAGAGACACCACCCGTCGTGGACAACGTCTCCAAAATTGAAGCCGAGCCCGAAATCGGCAAGAAAATGAAAAGGCTAAGGCCCAAAGAAGACTCTCCGGAAGACGAAGAAGTAAAGAAAAAGGCCAGAGAAACGGCGGAAAGGGAAAAGGCCAATGAGCTTTTAAGGTCGGTCAATGTACTGACGGAACAGATCAAATCCCTAAAAGAAGAAAGCCGTATCCGCGAGGAAAAGGCGATTAAACAAATCCAAGACCTTCTCGCTCAGATGACTGAGCTTAGAAACGAAAATAAGGAAAAGGACAAGGAGATACAAAAACTTGTACAACATATAATGGAATTAACAGCAGCCAATGAGAAAGAAGAGTCAATAATGGAGATCGACCCGTGGAAAGCCTTCCTCGATAACGACGTTGTAAAGCTAGTTGAACTAGGAATCGGTTCACCTCCCCCCGCAAAGCCATCCGGTAGCAAGGGCAAGCCTAAAGAGCCGGAAAGAATCATAACAACCAAAGAACCTGCAGGTTGGACACAAGTTCAAAACAAAAAAGGAAAAAAGACAGGCACCACTACTGAGAAATCAGACAGTAGTGTGAAAACAAAAATAAGCGTCGCCGAAAAGCAGACGCAGATAATAAATCAGCGGAAAGAAATCGAATTTAACAAGGCTGCGAAAGAGGCTCATGAAAGAAGCCATAAAAAGAAAACTGCCCAAAATAACTTGAGCAAAAATAGCCAAGTTGAAAAAGAAAACGACGTACCAAAAGACTCACCACAAACAAGCGAGGAGCCTACAGTAAAAGAGCCAATAGTAAAAGAGCCGAAACCACCGGCGATTATCCTAAAAACTGTAGGAGAACACCAAAAAATCCTGCAGAGATCAGCCAACCAAGGCATAAGATCAGTCAATAAGTTTGCAGGATCAGGCAGATCGATTGTTATTAACACAAAAACTAGAAAAGATTACCTAGGAATGGTACACATCCTAGAAGAACACACTCCAAAAGTAGAATTCATCGCATATCCCATAGATAGCGATAAACTAAAAAGAGTCATTATAAAAGGGCTATCTGCTACTACCACAGTAGCAATTAAAGACGAACTATATAATAAAGGAATAGAAGCAACAAGGGTGATCAATAGGATCTCCAAAAAAGCTGATAAAAAAGTACTGCCACATTTCATCGTCACCCTCAAAGAGGAAGACGTTGCAAAAATCAAAAAAATATCTGATATATGCTACATGCGCATCTATGTGGAGGATGAATTCAAAATCACAAAAGACACCCTACAGTGTTATAACTGTCAAGGGTTCTATCACAGCTCAAAGGCTTGCCATTGCGGATCCAGATGTGTAAAATGCGGAGAAAACCACATCAGTAACGACTGTGAGAAAAGCCGGGAAACCGGCCCCAAATGTGCAAACTGTGGTGAAGCGCACACAGCAAATTATAGAGGATGCTCTAAGGCCCCCAAAAAGAAAACACCTGCCCCAACAAGACCGGTAGGAAGACCCATAAACAGCGCTCCAATCAACAAAGGAGTCAGCTACGCACAGGCAGCGAAAAAATCCGCTAAAACCACCACAGAAGCTCCAGCACAACCACAAGAAGTGTCGGTACAGGACGCAGCTCCCCTTATGGCAAACTTCCATACAGAGTATAATAACAAAATGATGGAAATGATGTCCATGATGGACAAAGCAACAAAAATGATGACTGCATTTGGAGAAGCCGTCCGTAAATGTTAGCAAACCAAAACGAAGATCTACGCATTGGGTCATGGAATTCCGGCGGAATATTCAAAAAGATCAACCTTCTGGATGAAATAATAAACAAATTACAGCTCGATATTGTAGCCCTTCAAGAAACCAAACTAGTGGAAAGGAAAAAAACAAAATTTCCAGGCTACGATATCTATAGAACGGATCATAGAGCATTATCAGGAGGAACAGCTATATTAGTCAAAAAGGGACTCGAACACGAGCACATCCCAACACCAAACGGACTGGTGACAATGGAAGCCACAATTATTCGACTTAAGGCCAACAACGAAACACTAAAAATAGTGTCAGCTTACGTCAGACCACATGATCCGATTTTCAACGAAGATTTGAGCCTAATACTGAACTCAGAAGAGCCAACTATAATTATTGGAGACCTAAATGCTAGATCTCCCAATTGGTTTGACAGGACGACCAACCGAAACGGAAGATATCTCTGCAACCATCTCGAGAACAGACCGAACACATATGTCATCGGGCCAACAGAACCGACATGTTTCCACGGAGAACTCCCTACGTATCTTGACATTGCAATCTTACACAACGTGGGTCAACAATACGAGATACACTCTCTAAATGAAGGCGATTCGACACATAACTTAATCGTCCTGACCCTGGGTGCAATAGAATTGAACTATTTGCAGCTCCACAACAGAAAGAAGACAAGTTGGCCAAACTTCAGAAGAATTGTGAGCGAGAACATCGGTAACATCCCAACAATTAATATTATTACAGAACTAGAAGATAGTGTAATAAAACTAGAACAAGCAATAAACAATGCTACCGATGCCAGCTCCAAAACCGAAACAATCACAAGACAAAAAGGAGGAAGATTCAGGGATATAAGTATAGAACTTCAAAACCTAATCAAAGAGAAAAACCGGAAAAGAAGAAGAGCCTACCGCACAAGAACGGTAGAAGACAAAAGGATTGCAAATGAGCTAGACAGGGAAGTGAAAAAACAACTTCAAAATCATAGAAATGAAAGCTGGGACTCCTATATCGATGAGCTAAATCCTAACAAATCCGCCTTCTGGAAGTTATCTAAAATCCTCCGAAAGGACAAGAAACCCATACCTCCCCTACACGGAGTAAACGGGATTGTCCATACGTAAATCGACAAAGCCGAAGTTATGAAGGACGAATTTGAAAGGGCGTGTAGAAACAACGAACACCCCGACGATGACATAGACTTTGAGGAAGAGGTAGAAAGAGCAGCGAGAAGACTTAGAAGGAAAAAGGGCAGAATAGGTATTACACATACATCTCCCGAAGAAATAAAGGAACTTATAAAAATGACAAATGCCAAAAAAGCCAAAGGACCCTACAACATCACAAATAGGGCGCTGAAAAATCTACCAACAAAAGCTGTTGTTTATATCACTAACATAATAAACAGCATGCTAAAACTACGATATTTCCCAGATAGGTGGAAAGAGGCACACGTAATAATGATTGCAAAACCTGGTAAAAACGGCACATTTCCGCAAAAATTACAGACCGATCAGCTTATTATCATCTATAAGCAAGATAGCGGAAAGAGTCACACTAAAAAGACTCAATGAAGAATCACAAATGCTAGGAACCATACCAGAAGCTCAATTCGGGTTCAGAAGCGAACACTCCTGTGAATTACAGGTACTACGACTTACAGAATTTATCACCAAAGGATTTAATGAAAAAATGTACACAGCTACAGCTTTTCTGGACGTCAGCAAAGCCTTCGACAGAGTCTGGCACCATGGACTCATCTATAAAATGAATGAATTTGGTTAAAGTGAGGCGATGACATGCCTCCTTGCGTCATATCTTGCCAACAGAAGGTTCAGAGTTCGAATAGGGGCAACCCTATCCGAAGTCGGGACCCTGGAGGCGGGTGTGCCTCAGGGAGCGGTGCTGTCGCCTTACCTGTACACCATCTATACGGCCGACACGCCAAAAGAGCCAGGCTCTCTGTTGAGTCTTTACGCTGACGACACAGCAATAGCTGTTAGCTGGAGAAACCCGGATCATGCAGCTAATCATCTGCAAAGAGCACTAAACAGATTCCAAAGATGGTGCATGAAATGGAAAATAGCCCTAAATCCAGACAAAACACAGGCTGTAATGTTTAGTCACAGAAGAAGTGTACCAAATCGAGAAATTATAATCGAAAACACCCCAGTAGACTGGACCAACCAGGCTAAACACCTAGGGGTACATCTAGACAAGAAGCTAACGTTCACTGAGTATATCAATCAGCAAGTACTCAAAGCCAAAGCGTTGAAAAGTCAGCTCTCAACACTTATAGGAAGGAAAAGTAAACTACGATTTAAAACCAAAATCAGGGTTGCGAATAGTATTATCCTGCCAGTCCTAACATATGCATCCGCAGCGTGGGGACACACCTGTAAAACAAACAGGAAAAAGATACAGACCACTCAGAATCAAATAGTCAGAGATGCCCTCAAGATACCAAGGTACGTACCCTTAAGATACGTATATAGAGACTCAGGACAAACAAGAATCCTACGCACGCTAGACGAGAGAGCATATGAAATTTTCAACGGACTAAGAAACCACCCAAGCAGAATGTTAAGAGAGCTGACTAACTACAATGAAAACATAAGGACGGTACATAGAAGACCAAAACAACAGATAGCTCGATATAGGGAGAACCCGAACGAATAAATAAAGAATGAGATGGTTGCAAGAAGAACGAACAAAGAAATGCAGTCATTCAGAAAACAGACCAAAAAAACTCTGGTGTGTGAGAGCATTATACACTTTTTAATGCACACCCCAATACATGCACAAATAGGATTAAGGAAAAAAGGAAAGAATTGTTGCCCCGGCATTTTATAGTCCCGAAGCCACAAGAAAGTCCACAAAAAAAAAAAAAAAAAAAAAAGTGTTTTCTGATTAAATAACGTAAATTTATATTGATATATTCATACTTTTCATTAAACCGTTTCACGTAAATTTACCTTATATAGCAAACATAGAAGGGGCCCGTCAGGCCTTCTATATACCGAATGAAAGATCTACTCGCGAAATCCGAGCACTGAGGTCATGTGCGGCATACATGGGCTTGGTGGCCGGACCCCTCTCGGGTGCTCAGCCGGCGAGGAGAACAAAATTTATTTTGCCAAATCGGCGGCTGAGTGACCGAGCACACACTCTTTTCCGGACATAGAGTCATCAGCTCAGGCTGATGGCTCTATGGTCGGAACACACGCTCTTTTTTCTTTTTTTTTAGGGACTCAAGTCCCGACGTAAAGCTAGAGTAAAATCAATAGTAAAGAGTAGAGTCAGTGAGCTAGAGTCAGTAAAGTAAATAGGGAGAAAAGCCTAGATGTGGCTACCCCTACAGTTAGGTGGCATAACCACATTCACTAAAAACCGAGGATGTCCTATTACCCAGGGCATCTTAAGTAAATTTCAGATCATAAGCCTCCTCACGTAAGTCACACGATGAGGAGGGGTGGTGGAAAAGCCTGGGGGTCAGATAGGTACCACTTCGACTAGCGAAGTGTGAACGGTTTGATCTTCTGACATGTGGATCCCATTCATACATTGGTATACACATGTTCCAGGGGCAGGGTTGATCACTGCGTGTGTGTGTGTGGGATTACTGGGAACTTTAGATTAGACTCGGTTTTTCCGTTTTCCATAGTTGAAGAACGAGCTTTTAAAAAGTTTGTAGGGTGGATTCCTGGATATAAACCGCCAACAAGAAAAACTTTATTTATTACTTCAGGAATGTTATATCAAAACTGAGCAAATTATTAGATCACAAGTTGTTAAAGAAGTAGAAAATATCTGTAATACTACTGACCTCTGGAGATCTAGAGTAACTGAGAGTTACATCGCATTAACAGGACAATATTTAACCGAAAATTTAGAATTTAAAACGGTTTTATTAGGCTGCTGCCATTTTTCTGGAAACCATAATTCAGAAAACATCGCTTTTGAAATTAGTGAAATTATTAATCAGTGGAGTCTAAAACGAAAGTACAGTTTGCAGTAACGTATAATGCCTCAAATAAGGTCAAAGCTATTAAATATGTTTTGGAATGAAAACATTTAAATTGTTTTGCTCATACGTTAAATTTTTTGGTGGACGACGAAATGCTGTCGTGAACAAATAGATAAAATTAATAGTCTTTTTTCGACAATTCGGCAAAAACACATTTAAAAAAAAAGTACCTCATCTTTAGGAAGGCTTTTAAATATCAATTACAACATAACAAAGTTCCCAAACGGCCAATCCAAGACGTGGAAACTAGGTAGAACTTCACTTATTACATGTTAAAAAGAATGACCGAGTTAGAAGAGGCAATCCGTTCCACATTGGTATTAGTTAATACAGACTTAGACTTAGACCAAATCTAAATAATGAAGACTGGATTATTTGTTCTCAACTTTCCCAAATTTTACGGCCTTTTAAAGAAATAACAAGTACAAGTACTTGAAGGTTAGTTCACTAATTATTATGGTACGCTGCCTGCAAGAATCTTACAATAAAATTTTAGCAAACGGTAACCCTACAATTACTAGTACCCCTAGTACAATTACTAATATCGGGTTTATCAAAAAGATTTAGAGGGATAGAACAGAGTGGCACATTATCATTATGTACATTTATGGATTAACGATTTAAAGTGCAGGATTTTTCTGACAAAAATGAAGCTAAAAAAACAAAAGAAAGAGTTAAGAAGCTGGTTACTTTTATAATTAAAGAACAAGAAGATTGTACTATTGAAAATCAACCAGTACAAGAAAAAGAAACCGATAAAGATGACTTAAGTATTTTTGATCAACTAATTGTACATGACTCATCTAAACGTACACCTGTATCGAGAGTCCATTACAATCGTGGAAAAACCATCGCCATGTATATCCTAACTTAACCACTATATTCACAAAATATTAACACGGTTAACAAGAAGTAAGGTAGAAAAACTTATGTTTTTATATGTCAATTTAGACGATTCGCGATTTAATAATAACGTGTAATGTAAATGTAAATATGATTTACTATTTGTATTGTTTAGTTAATTTTTCAAGTTATATTAAATATATCCTTCATTAGTTTCTTTCACTTCAATAAATATACACATAAACGATAATATCCATTATATTTGTTTATGTACTCGCTTATTTAAAACTACTGGTAACAATCAACTAGTTGTTTACGAAAAACGATTCAGTTTAGTTAACGATAAAAATGTCAACGTCCCACCTCTAGTTTCTTAGTTATCGCCTGTTAAATATTGGTTCAGCTGTTGCTAAAATGGTATTGGTGTTGTAACGCGACGTTGCCAAATAATTTTTATGAAGCTTTTTTTATTGTTGGCGTTATAATACCGTTTATTATTTTTTATTGGAAATAAGGCACAATGTGACTTTAAAATAAGCTTATTTTGATGTTTAGATTTTTATTTCGGAAATCGTACTTAAAATACGAAACGTTAATAAATTTTATTTATATAAAACGATTTCCGAAGTGGAAATCAGAATGTTAAATAACACTTATTGTAAAGTAAAATTGTGGCATATTCCCAATAAAAAACAGTAAGCTGCCATTTAAATCCATTTCGCCCAAATTTGATTATCCTAGAACATTGTTCAAATACTAAAAAGACAACAGGTCAAATAAAACCAATAAGTTTTTCAACGTTGAATTTCCACTTTTTTATTATTTCCACTCATGTATTTTCGGCCATATTTAAAGGGCGAACCTAATATACCTCTCTCTTTTTAAACAGGTGTTTCTCACTCCATCTCACGTAAGGTTCATACCGACCATAAAATTTTACCTACACTGTATATACAGGGTGGTCCTTAAGTAATTGTACAAACAGAAACCGTAGATTCTGCACTTTAAAATATTACGATTTAAGCCAACTTGCTTTCATAAAATGTTGATATTAAGAAAGATACAGGGTGTTAAATATTTTTCACTATAACTTTTATGTTTGTGAATATTTTTGAACAAAAATTTATAAGTAGATGCTTTTAAGTAGGATAAATTATATTTTTATACATTGTAACTGATAAAGGGCGCCACATATGTGGCATAGATTTGCGCTTAACTTTTTTGCTCTTTAAGGTAGCTCTATTTGTGTTAAAAAATAGTAAAGATACATTATTTTTACAAAGAAAAAGTATACCTGTTAGTAACCTCAAAATTTAACCGTTTTCGAGATAATCGCATTTTATAAGTCAGCTGCATAAAAATTCTTAATTGTGATATTTGTGCGGTAAAGCATTGAATACCTGTAGATAAGCATAATTCATAGTTTATTATTATTAAAACAACTCAAAGATAATAATATAACATTACAAAATTTTTATTATGGCTGCTTAATGTCTCATTGAAGAAAATATTCTTCATCTTCTTCTTTAGGTGCCGTGTCCGTATTCAGACGTTGGCCGTCATCATGTTTACAATTTCCCTTTTCTATCGTCTCTTAAGTTTCTATACCTACTGGCGTTGTATACTTTTTTCCCATTGAAAAATGCTGAAAACCCAAAATATGTGGTTTATGTAAGATGTTACACCACCACATTCTAGAGAGAAGGCTTACTTAAATATAACTTTTCTGAACGTTGGATTGGTACTGGCAGTCATATTCCTTGGCAATGAGGTGAGATATTAATGTAATTATTTAATTTATAAAAAATCCCAAAAAAAATACTTATTATTGATTACGTAAATTGTTTTCCCATTTTTATTAGGACAATTACAAACTAAAGCACAGATATTGAATAACACATATGTGTCTTGTTTCATAATATTTTGCTTCAAATCTAACCTTAAAAACTCAGCATTTTTACAAAAACATCATCGTTGGCCTAATAACCTATATTGTTATAAATATAGTAGACACACAGGCAATTTAGTTCAGCATAATATTAGTTCGTTAGTTACTCATAATAGTCCATTTGTTCGAGATGTAATTATAGTTACTCGTAAGCTGTAACGTAATCATATAAATAAGTAATGTCATCGATAGTTTATTCCGTGTGTGTATAAGTAGCCAATGAATGAGATACATCACAGTTTAATACATTATTTAACCTTTGCGATAAATAAGATGTAGTTCCATAATATACCATAAGATTTGAATATGTATCCAAAAGAATATATTCATCCATTATACATTATAGCCACCACGTAGCCCAGAATATAATCCGCTTGATTTTAGTGTAGGGGGAGTATTAACAACGTGTCTATAAGAATCCCATAAACATTCGTAACCAACTATGGGAAGAAATAAACACTGCAGCAGTTTCTTTAGAACCAATGATGCTATTTAATATGAGACGATCTTTTATGGAATATATTGACAAATGAATTAAAGAAAATGGTGGACATATCGAACACTTACTTGGACAAAAAGTTATGTTATTTAGTTTAACTATTTCTTAATTTGGTTTGTAAACAAAATGTTTTGATTATGACTTTAATTTAACATAAAACGTAAAATGTTTGATGTAAAATCCTATTATTCTATTTTTTGTCAAATCCTATTATTAATTATCCTGCTGATATATTTATTTTATTTAATATCTCGTTAACTATTAACTTTAGTTAAAGGTATTTTATACCAAAATTTAGATTTATTAATGTTTTTGTCTATTTTTCCTTCATTGTCTTGAGTAATTGTCTTAAATCAGAATTATGCAGCTGATTTGTAAAATGCGATTATCTCGAAAACTGTTGAGTTTTGAAGTTATTAACAAGTTTACCTTTTTTTTGTTAAAATAATTTGTCTTTCATATTTTTTATCACAAATACAGGTAACTCTAAGAGCAAAAAAGTTAAGTGCAAATTTATGCCACATATGTGGCATATGTGGCGACCCCTATCAGCTACATTAAAGTGTGCATCAAATAATAATTTCTCATATTTAAAAGTATCCAATTGTAAATTTTTATGCATAAATGTTTACAAACATGAAAGTTATAGCGAAAAATAAAATTTTAAATTTGCACTTTAACACCCTGTATCATTCTTAATATCAACATTTTATTAAAGCAATTTGGCTTAAATCGTAATATTTTAAAGTGTAGAATCTACTGTTTCTTTTTGTAGAATTACCCACCCTGTATATATATATATATATATATATATATATATATATATATATATATATACATATATATATATATATATACATCATACTATCATTTTCGCATCGATACATTATGCTTTTACCATCAATTTAGCATCATCTTGCAAAGTAGCATCTGTATATCGACGCTACTTTACAAGACCTTAATAACTTTTCATCCATCTTTTCATCCACAAATCATTCTGGCATCATGGTTGGTTAAAAGTAACGGGTTATGATATATTGCAACTACCTATTGTATCTTCGCTCCAATTGGTCCAGTCGCGACGTACAGCCCCTCAAATGATAGGATTTAACCAATAAAATACAATAAGACAGAAAAATCAAATATAGCAGCATGTCCAAAAAGGCCTTAATTATATATCTTCGTTTCTATAAGTCCAATCGTAGTGTACAGTATCTCAAATGACACGATTTAACGAATTGAAAACAATGAAATAAAAAAATTAAATACAGCAACATGTCAAAAGGGCCGTAGTCACGTATCTTCGGTCCTATTAGTCCAATCATGACGTACAGTACCTCAAATGAAAGGATTTAACAAATAAAATACAATGAGGTATAAAAATTAAATAAAGTAGCATGTCAAAATGGCCTTAGTTATGTATCTTCGGTCCTATTAGTCCAATGGTGACGTACGATACCTCAAATGATAGAATTTAACTAATAGAATACAATGAGATAGAAATTAAATACAGCAAAATATTAAAAGGGCCTTAGTTACGTAATACCAGATAATAATAATCAAGCAATAGAACACTGAAAACTTTTGTTTTTAACTGTACGCCCGTCGTGAATGACATACCATTTTTTAAATAACACTTAATATTGCACTTTTTTAGTGTACCTATTTATTTCATGTTTCAAGATAATTCTTTTAGGAATATATTTATTTATAACATACGGTCTTATGGTCTTATTACGGCTTTCAGATTATACGACATAAATGTATCTTGTACCGCACTGCTAATTAAGAATTATGTTTGTAATGCGATAAGAGGTATGGATATACGAGACACCAGAGACTCATGCCGCACTAATAAAAAGCCGGCAGGAATCTGCATTTCTATAAAAAAAAATGGATTAATTTGTTTTGTGTATTAATTTAGTTTAGGTCGAACAAGAGTTGTAGTAAAAGATTTTTCTAAATATAGAGTGTAAACCATATTTCCAATGCTTTATGAAAGAGAACCAGTTTATAATATTCCGGACGACGTAATAACACCTTATTTTAGAATATTGGTCGATGAATTGAAATCATTGTTCAAGAAACGAATTATTCATGTGCAGATGTTTTACTCTAAAAACATGTAAAACTAAAATCTCGATTAAAAAAGTTGCAACCAGTTACTCTCGATGAAATTTAACCCCATTATTGATTTTACGAGTGATAAAATGGGTCGACAAAAGACCAGTTTTAATCCTTGCAACATTTAAACATAATAGTCGTATCTTGGTTTAATCAAATAAAAAGAAAAATTATACACAAATACTAAAACCACAAATTATTGTCAATTATAACTTGGTGAAAAAGAGTGTTGATTTTAGTGATCAAGTGGCTTCTTACCAAAGCCCAATACGCAAAATTCTGAAGTGGTACCGGAAAGTGGCAATGGAATTAATATTTAATACCGCAGTAGTCAATGCTTAGTTGCTAAATAATAGAAAACGTAAAAAAAGCGACAACCTATCCTTAAGTTCAGACTGGAGTTCGCGAAGGCATTTACAAATAAAGAAATGTTGTAACCCTCATGACCAGTTACACCCAAAAATACCATCTAAGGCAAAGCGATGTAGATAATACAAAGAGAAGAAAGTGTACAAGATGTTACAAAGTTTTAAGAAGAAGCATGACTAGTAGAAAGGCCGATAGAAAAGTTAAAAAAGTTAAAGCATACTCTGAAGAATGTGATGGCAAAACTGAAATATATCTAGTGTGCTCCAATGAAGCACATTAAAACACAATTTTACTTATACAGGAACTATTATTGAGTAAAAACGTATTGTGCCTCAAGTGGCCTTATAGTATTGGAAGTCGTAAGTTGATAGTTTCCAGTAGAACGTTTTTATTGTTAATTACCTCCGTAAAAGTGAGTTATAGTATTTATAAAGAAATGGATGTAAATAATATGCCTTCGACATCTAAAAAAGGTAGATGTGAACATAAACGTAGATTGACCACTGCTGAATTACAATCATTGTTAAAAGCATCGGGCGAGGACGATGTAGATTAAATGAATGGTGGAAGTGACTGACAAAATACTTGCACAAAGTCGTTTAGAAAAATCGAGGATTCCGTTTTGGAAAGAGACAACACAAACAGAATTTAAGACTTTTCTCGAGCTTATGTTCCATATGGGGACAATTAAAATGAACCGTCTGCATGACTACTGGAAAAGTATAGGTAACTTCTCTAATAGTGTTGACTTGACTAGGCAATTGTTCATAGCCCATATGAAGAAATAACCGAATCCTCACTTGTCAAAGAAACTAAAAAAACGTTAAGTGGTCTAAAAACTAAAAAGTCCCCTATTCAAACTGGTTTTTAATAAAAAATTTAATAATATGTTAAAAGTTTTTTTAATATACCCTAAAACTGAAAGCGTAAAGAATCGATTGCAAGTTACAAAATAATTATAGAGTCATACGAGTTTGGACAAGTACAGTTGTTTAAATAATCGCTTTCTGTGATAAGCAAATTGAATAAATTGTAAAATATTTTTTGATCTGCTTGATATTTAGCACACTTTAATAACTCATCAATTGCCATGATTTCAAGTAGCTATATTATCTGTCGTTAGTGAGAAACAAAGTTATTAACATTTATAAATTACTACAAACATATAATATCTTAGAGTTTATGGTTTTTTGGAATTATCTCAATTATTTATGTATTTAAATTTGGTATTTCTCTACATAGAAAACTTTTTATGGTCTACAACTTTTATTTAAATTATTTTTCTTTAGAATGTATACAAAACGTTTTATAAGCAAAATTTTTTTTTGCCTTTTAAGATTGTTTAATAAAACAAAGCAAAATCAACTGTACGTCTTTACGAATTTTTCGTCGGCTACCCCTCATACTATTTAGAATTTAAATTTCTGTAAGATTTTTTAAAACTATTTAGCGAGTTTCCGTGAACTACTTTCTTATGGCATGGTCAAAGTCAAATATTATTTTTTTATGTGATTATGCCACAATTATTGGTCGATATTGAGATTAAAATTACATTTTTAATTAACTAATATTTAACGATACGATTTCCAATATTTAACCTTGTTTATTGTACAAATTATGTAAAAATGTGTATACACATTTTGTACAAAAAACGTTTTTTGAGAACGATTTCCTGAATTGAAATCAAAATGTTAAACATTAAATAATTAAAAATGTGATTCTCATCCCAATCACAACCAATATTTTTGACCTAATCCCATAAAAATCTAATATTTATCTTAAACTATTCACTGATAGCTTCGATTAAACAGCTTGGAAATTGAAATATGTAAAATATTCCTCTACACAACTCTCTGGGAAAAAATATCTAAATTGAATAAATATAACAACTGAACGTTGATATTATAAAAAAACTAGTTGGTTGACCCCAGCAGGTCGGCAGGTAGTTTCAATGTCTTCATTTGAACTTGACCCAAAACCGATCGATATTTTTATGTTTTCAAATATTATCTAAGTATTAACACTGGCAACATCTATTGGCTTTAAAATGATACCAAATACAGTAATTTTACCTCCCAATGTTAAAATGATGGTTTGATGTAAAAAATTTAATTTATAAAAAAATCGGATTATTGAAAAACCGACAACGGTGCCAAGCCTACAAAGGTGCACTAGACGAACATACACGACTTATAAATAGAAAATGATACCATTTCTTGGTGATGCTAAATTACTGCAACGTGAAAAGAGCTTAAAACGATAGTGGGATGTATATATATATATATATATATATATATATATATATATATATATATATATATATATATATATATATATATATATATATATATATGGGTGGAACTTGAGTATCTAAAGCATAAAAGTAGGACACTCACGAGGAAAATAAAAAATAAAATTTCTGTAGTTGGCTATATACCATAAATCACAAAAGTTTTATACCATTTTTCAAAGTAAAGACGTTGCACGTCAAAATTTATATAAAGTGACAGTAATAATATTTCATTGGGTTTAATACATTTATTTAAACATACTTTTTAACAAAGTCTCCAAGAATCAACAATGTCCCAAAACCCATGTTCTAACAATGATCTTGACAAGTAGTGACAACTGACAAAGAGTCTCCATACATTGTGCCTAGAGCCCCGTGACCGTAATCATAACCTACTGATATGACATCTTTCCCCTTACATTTGATAGTCCTTAAAACGCACTGGAGGCCTTTTGATTCTAGCACTAGTTCTATTTTCAGCATTCATCTGGGAGGTTGAAGGTTCCTCTACTCCACAACTCTGATTCCCAGATGAGGAGTTTAATGATCTATCATTATGTGAGAAATCAGTATTCTTCTTAATTTCCGCTTTAACTAGGGAAGGCCTCAAGTGATAACTGTTTCGCCTGACCACTTCCCCATTTTCTTTCTGCACTAAATAAGATCTGGGTGCCTCATCTATTTTTTCCAGAATTTTACCTGGTCTCCATTCTCTACCCTCTCTGACACCTACATTCTCTCCTGGCACTATTTCTCTTCTTACCTTGGTGTTTCTATCATAATAATTTTTATATTCGTTTCTTTTTGCCTCTAGTTTCTCCCACTCTTCCTTTAGATTTATGTCTTTGTGCTTTTTATTTGATGGTAGCTTCGATCTAAGAACCCTGTTAGTCACTAATTGGGCCGGTGTTTTATCTGTTCCATTTATTGGAGTATTTCGATACTCCAGGAGCGCCATATCTAAGTCGTCACACTTTCTAAGCATGTTTTTTGCAATTTGAACGGCTCGTTCTGCCTGCCCATTAGACCGTGGATAGCGGGGACTGGACATTACAAACCGAAAATCCCAGTCTTTAGCAAATTGCTGACAATGCCACGAATTATAAGGCATGTTATCTGATATGACTTCATAGGGTATTCCATGTGTTGAAAAAATTTTCTTTAACTCCTTGATGACCACCTGAGAAGTTTTTGAATTAATTTTCACTATATCGAGCCATTTAGAAAAATAATCGATCAGAACTAGATATGACTGTCCACCATAATCTAATATATCACTTGCTACCTTTTCAAAAGGTGCTTGAGGCAACTCTCTAAGTAATAGTGGTTCTTTAGCATTGTGACTTTTAAATATCTCACACTTGCTACAATTTCTTACCCAGTCTTCTATACTTTTGTTCATTTGTGGCCAATGTAATATCTGTCTTGCTCTCTGTTGGGTTTTCTGAATGCCAAAATGACTTGAATGCAATAATCTTAGCATGCTCTCTCTCAATATTTTTGGAACTATAACTCTGTCTTTGTAAAATATTAGTCCGTCAAGTAAATATAGTTCATTTCTTATATAATAATAATACCTAATTGAATCGCTTACTCTTGACAAAGTTTTGGGCCACCCTTGTATACAATATTTCTTTACTAGTTTCAGATCCTCGTCAGCATCCACTTCAGTCCTAAATTGTTCTCTCTTCTCATCAGTCATGTCAATAGTATGAACTATTTCTGTAATAAATTTATCATCATCCACTTCATCTTTTATAAAATTCCTCGATAATAAATCTGCCACATGCATGAACTTGCCTGGCTTAAATTTTACCTCTATGTCATATTTAGATAATCTTACCCTAATCCTTTGTAATCTCGGCGACATTATGTCCGCAATGCCTTTATGCATTAATGCCTCCAAAGGCTTATGGTCAGAATCAATTTGCACTTTCCTTCCGTAGATAAAATTGTGAAATTTATTGCATGCATAAAGGATTGCCAAGAACTCCTTTTCAATTTGACTCATATTTGACTCTGCTTTCGTTAGCGCCCTAGATGCAAATGCTACCGGTCTGTTATTCTGTAAGAGACAGCACCCCAAGCCATTACTACTACTGTCAGTCTGTATCACGGTTGGTAACTTCTCATTGAAATTGGCAAGCACACTACTTGACATAATTACTTCTTTTATTTTATTTAGTGCATCAGAATGTCTATATGTCCATACCCATGCATTACTTTTTTTTAAGAGTTCTCTTAAGGGCGTGGAAATCTCTGACAAGTTTGGAATGAATGCCCTTAAATAATTTACCATTCCCAAAATTTGTTGTAATTCCTTTTTATTTTCTGGATCCTTCAATCTTCTTATCGCTTCTACTTTTTTGTTGTCAGCTCTCATCCCATCTTTATCAAAGATATGACCCAAGTATCTAACACTTTCAACGCAATATTGTATTTTGTTTGGGTTAAATTTCACATTTAGTTCTCTAGCCCTATCTAACACCTTATTCAGTGTATTATTATGCTCTTCTATTGACTCACCACAAATTAATAGATCATCGAAGTAGACTATACAACCTGGAATATCTGCAAAATTTTCAGAATTTAATTTCTGGAAGTATTCAGGTGCTATGTTAAGACCAAATGGGAGGCGGCAAAATTTATATGTGCCAAATATAGTGCCAAAAGCACATAAATTACTGGATTGCTCATCCAGTTCTACTTGGTAAAAACCCTCCTTAAAATCTAGAACTGTAAAAAATGACTTACCCTGTAACATTGAACGAATCTCATCAACAGTAGGTATTATACAAAATTCCCGTTCCAATGCCTTGTTCAGGTCACGAGGATCTAGGCAGATACGTAATGATTTATCAGTTTTCTCAACAATTACCAGGTTACTAAGCCACTGCGTAGGACCATCAACCTTTGCTATGATTCCTCGCTTTTCAAGATCAATTAGTTGATTATTAAGTTTAGGCTTGATTGTAAGTGGGACTCTACGAGGTGGCCTAGCCACTGGCACTGCATTTTCTTTAAGCTTTAAACTACATTTTTTCTGAAATTTACCTAAACCTGAAAAAACATCCTTATTCATTTCTACAAATTTTTCTTTAGAATGCAGTGTTATGTTATCAATTTTATTAATTAAATCAAGCTCTATGGTAGAACATAAACCCAAGATAGGTGTTGATCTTTCCTTTACAACAACAAAATCTAATAAATGATCAATATTTTTATATTTACAGACAAGTTTTATTATACCCAAAGGAATGATCTTAAAACCACCATATGTCTCAAGTATGATCTTAGTTTCTTTTAATTCATTAATTTTGCAAACTTTTTCAACAAAACCCTTGGGTAAAATGTTAACCTGTGCCCCTGTATCTATTTTAAAAGGTATATCAATGTTATTAATTTTTAAATTTTCCATCCAGTCTTTATTATTTTTATTCTTAATTTCATTAACAGTGATTGATGAAATCATGAAATCATCTACTTCATTATTTTCACTTTCTTCCACTTGTACCTCTCTTACTAACCTACCATGATAACACACTTTATCAAAATGCCCATATTTACCACACTTTCTACACTTTTTTCCATATGATGGACACCTCCTTGGTCCATGGACACTCCCACAGTTTCTGCAGTTAAATTCACCTCTAGAAGAACTTGCACCCCTGACTGTTTGGATTGAATTATGCCCCTGCTTGACTTTACTTCCAATTGATTCAATTTTCACCTTCTCTAAGCTGTTCTGAACTTCTTTTATTTGAGCTTGGGATACTTCATGCATTTTACATATTTCAATAGCTTTAGTCAGATCTAAATTAATTGTTTTTAACATGCTTTGTTGTGCATCCTTACTATTGGTGCCTAATACTATTCTATCTCTGACCATTGAAAATGCTTCAACACCAAACTCACAATTTCTTACTTTATTTTTTAAATCTGTTAAAAAGTGGTCAAAAGGCTCTCCTTCTTCTTGAATGCGCTTATAAAACAAATATCTTTCATAAACCACGTTTTTTCTAGGGGTAACATAAGACTCAAATGCTTCCAATACATCTGCTAGCTTTCCTTGTTGGACCTCTGTTAATTCCAAACTGTTATAAATCTCAATGCCTTCTTCTCCAATTAAATTGAGTAAAATTGCTACCTTAACTTCATCACTTTTACCACTTTTTCCTGATGCCATCAGATATATTTCAAAACTTTGCTTAAATCGTTTAAAATTTTCGGCCACATTGCCTTCAAATGATAATGGATTTGGTAACCTTGCTTCCATGATTTTTGTTTAATTTCCACTAGACTGCGCCAAGTAATAATATTTCATTGGGTTTAATACATTTATTTAAACATACTTTTTAACAAAGTCTCCAAGAATCAACAATGTCCCAAAACCCATGTTCTAACAATGATCTTGACAAGTAGTGACAACTGACAAAGAGTCTCCATACATTGTGCCTAGAGCCCCGTGACCGTAATCATAACCTACTGATATGACAGTGACGTCACTTATATTTAAAATTTCCAGAACGTCAATTTTAGAGTTCAAATTTTCTTAACATAGCTAATAATACGAAACCCATACGGAACTGCTTGATCTTTCATAGGCATCAACATGGTATATTAATCAGAAAATTGTAATCATCATTATATTAGTAATTTTAGAATTGTATTGATTAAATAACCAAAAACATTTGCCACTACCGTGGGAAGCAAGCAACAGCTAACCACACTACCTTGGATAAACAATCAGCAACCACCCATACTACCTTAAAGCCACTGATGCATCAGAACATAATTTTAAACACATTTACCAACATGGCGACGAAAATGATTGCTATAATCTAGACCAACAACCCCCCTTAACCCAACCAACAACCACCGACAGCGGCTAACTTCCACAAAGATCGGAACCCTTCCTGGAGAACTGAACGACTCCTTCAAAATGAACTAAAGCTGAGTACTCTTTTGCACTTTAATTATTTTATACCGGCAACCGGCAGAATCTTTGACTCTCAGTTTAAAAATTTATTTTTGTTTCACATTCATAATAATTTGAATTCTGTTTATTTTTATTTAATAAATATATATACCTTTACTATGACTTCGTTAGTTTTTTTTATTTCCTGTACCTTTCTGGGATTGGTGTGGGGAGAGAATGAACAGGGAACGAACCCAGGGCTAAGCAGTCGAGTAGAGCACCATTCTGATGGATGGAACGGTGGGCGTTTTTCTCTTAAATATCCTTAGGGATATTCGAAGAATTTCTCCCCTCGTTTCTTCCAGTAGTGTAGTGTTGCTTAATGCCCTGGTCTTAATAAGATTATGACATTACACTTTACCAAAAATGTTAGAATATTCATATTAGTTTCTAAGAAAGCATCAGCAAGGAGGAGAATTTTTTATGCGGCAGTATTTATTTGAGAGGTTTTCAATAGATAACTCATACAGTTGGCTAAGTAGTTTATTACTATTTAATCTTAGCTTCAGGATATGTTTAGTTGCCATAATTTCTCGACAATTTTGAAGAAGGATTTCTCATACAGTTGGCTAAGTAGTTTATTACTATTTAATCTTAGCTTCAGGATATGTTTAATTGTCATAATTTCTCGACAATTTTGAAGAAGGATTTTATTACTTTTAGCAAGTAGAACAGGGCAAGGAGTAGACTTCATGGTGCCCAAGCATATTGTTAGACATTTGAACTGAATGCGGTCTACAGTTAATAAGTGTGTGTTACTGGCGGCACCATACACAATGCAACCATAAACTACAATAGATCGCACGTAAGCTATGTAAAACATCAGTGCAACTTTAGGGTCAGCACCCCATCTACGATTAGTGAAACGTTTAAGGGTATTAATACCTTTTTCACAACTACTTTTTATATATTCAACATGTTTTGACCATAAAAGTTTGGAATCAAGAAGAATGCCAAGATATTTTTATTCTTTGACAATAGGTATATCATATCCAAATAGCTTTATTATGTCAGGTGTACGAATCCTATGTCTAGTGAATATCATTATGGCTGATTTGTCAGGGGAAATGGTCAGTTCATGATTTCTTACCCAGTTAATAACGTTTTGCATGATGAATTCCAGAGCCTCTAGGCAGTCAGTATACATGTTACGCTCTGTATAGATGCATATGCCATCAGAGTATTGGAAGCAACAATAACGGACTTAAAACTGATCCTTATGGAAGAGCTGTATGAGCAATTCGAGGACCATGTAGTTCATTTAAATGATCTTTATATATATATATATATATATATATATATATATATATATATATATATATATATATATATATATATATATATATATATATATATATATATATATATATATATATATATATATATATTGTAAAGACTACGACCGTCAATTTATATTTCTAAAGTATTCAACTAGTGAATTCAGAGGTTTAATCGGTCATTCAGGTTGGCAAATACAAAAAGAAGTCAACTACTTCATAAGTTTATCGAAGACGTTTCGCTTTATATTTCTAAAGCTTTATCAGTTCTCTAAAATATAACAAATGACATAGAGTTTATAAGAAATACAGATGTTTATAGTTTATAATTTACATCTCAATATGTAGTATATTATCGATGTTATCATATATCTACTGTACACTTTACTCATTATTTAAAACTAACTTAACCAAAAAAGAAAAAACAAAAAACAAAAACAAAAAACACACAAACTTTGCAGAAAATAATGTTCATATTCGTAGATATGAATATTTAAAAAATTTTCAACGAACATTTGGCTTCATTTAGATGGTTCTCCACTGAAGACCAACAAAGTTCTGATTTATTGCAATCTAAGCAAACAACTTGAAGCTTCTCCTCCCTATATATATTTTAATAATATAATATATAGGGTTTTTATCGCGGTTCTCAAAGAATTAGCTTGTAAGTACTTTTTTAAATTATCTTTATTATATCTACTATGAAACACACATATATATCTAACCTAGCCAATGTAAATTTAAAATAAACTATCTTTAAATTGAAATTCTTATGAAACTAATTAAATTCTATAGACAATGTAAAATTTAAACAAACTATCTTCAAAATTGAAATTGTTATGACACTAACTAAATTATATTAACAAAATTTTGTACCTTTCTGTCACTGAATGCCTAAGTGAACTGTTTTCCACTATATAGATTATAATCACCACTCAATGTCTTCTTCTCAGCTACAGTTATCCTTGTTTTTGTGAAATTACTTTTTCCAATTATCAGCTTCCACCAATTTAAGATATTTTTCTTCACCAGCATTTATAAACCACCAAGCAAACCAGCAAACAGCATTTATATTTATTCTTCTTTTCAATATACCAATATCCAATCACCAAATATATTATATATTTATATTTATTCTTCTTTTCAGTATACCAATATCCAATCACCAAATATATTATATAAATTTAATTTTCAATTAATACTTCTTGCATTATCCAATCACCATTTATACATAACATAATTTTTAATCTTCAATAATATTTTCTTTATACTGTTTCTTAATCTTCATTTAACTCACTATATTGAACAATTGGAACTTCTGACTATCTTGAACTTACTGAAATGTAACTGATTGACTGACTCTAACTAACTTTCATACTAAAACTGGACATCTTGAATCCAAATCACCGAGTATTTATACCTTTTCAATCTTCCAGCACCATCTGGTAAGAAATCATGTTCGATTTGTTCCATCTCCTACATGTCTAAATTTTCTGGAACAGTCCATTTCGCAAACAAAGCCATCTCCGGTGATCTAGAGAATTCCTTACTTTTCTATCGAGAATTTTGTTGACATTTAGGCTTTTCAGATCAGAATATACACTTAAATTAGTAACTAACACTTTAATTTAATAAACTACACATTTTAAACAACATATTATTATAACCACACTTTATATTCGCAACCATTACTTAAACGTCACTTCATTGTATAGTTGGTTGCCTATGCACATGGCTCACTTAAATATATCTAC